>NW_018240888.1:7432-7931 GCF_001263595.1 Phalaenopsis equestris | reverse complement strand
GAAACACAAATTTAGGGATGAAAAAAATATGATACCGGACAAAGTGGAAAAAACAGTGGAAACACACAAAGCAAACCTTTATTAATATAGAGAAAAGGTTGCAATGCAAAACAAACTGAAGATAACAGTACAAAACATAAAATGACACAAGCAAACACCTCTAAGTGTATTCCAATGGTGACGAAGATCGGCTAGGTGGATCGGGATGACTAGCAGGGGTGGTGGCAGCACATGAGTATTAGTGGCAGCGAGGGCGAGGTGCAGAACTGCATGGTTGAACGTGATCGACAGCAGGCAGTGGGTGCTCGGGAGGTGCGGGGCAGCAAGGCAGCTGCAATGGAATTAGGAACAGGGGGTTGAGAGGGCTGGGAAGAAGGTAGGATGGCTGGACAACAATATAAGGTTGTAGGTAAGGGGCAGCAAAGTGCAGGAGTAATGGACTGATAGCTGGACAGCAAAATTGCTGTCATAATGTGGCTGGCCGGGCCCCAGGAAGGCC
>NW_018240888.1:0-6993 GCF_001263595.1 Phalaenopsis equestris | reverse complement strand
CGTTGCGGCCCCCGCTAGAAGCCGCCGCAGTCCTGTGGGGGGGCTGGACGGGTGCCTTGTGCCAGCTGGTTCAGCCAGCTGGCTTTTCTCACACTCGCCTGCAGAATTTTCCCGCACTATCGCGGGAGCAGCTCCATCCTGCGTCACATGATTAGCTGTTGGGCAAAAATATTTGTGCAAAGTAGAGCCAACAACTCATAAAGCTGATCCAAAATTGTTTGGATAAAGCAAACGATGATGTGAATTAATGATTTAGTTAAAATTAAATTTAGGAACTTCATAAATGGTATTTATTAAGATCTCCATCCATCCATTCATTTTAAACTTGAAAATGTTGATGCAAAAAAAAGTCTCACATCACGAGTCTTAATTCATAGATTTGAGAACTAAATTTTCAAACCCCAGTTAACATGACACCGAATGCATAGGACATATGGTTTAGACGGTCAACAAAATTTTAGGCATTTGTCTAATAATGAAATAATTATTATGATGTGTAAATTTAGATTAGATGAAAAATGAGCTAACATTAAGTCAATTTCTATTATCTGTATTAGCATTTAAACTTGATTTTTGTACAAACATAGGTGTCTTGTGATATTAACCAAGAAAGATGAGCAAATGCAAGGGATCATTTTGTGAGAAGCACTAAGAAGTAGTGCAACCACCATGGTTCAAATTACAGAAAAATACCAATATCTAAAAGTGGAAATAGAAAATGCATCAATTTATAGTAGTTTAGTCTCAAGATAGAAGATATCAACTCAATAGTTCTCAATAAATAAGTACTTATTTCAAAACTATATGGTATAGGTTAAACATGAGATCATATAAAAAAATTACAACAATGTAAGAACTTCTAATAGATTCACATTGCTATGTGACCTTAACAATATAAAAGATAAAATTATCAACAAATACTAAATTTGTTGGTGATAGACAACAACATTCCAATGGAAGTAAGTGGGAAATTAAGGATGGCACTAAGGACAAAGTACATTGAGGAAAGAATCAGATATTAGAAATTGTGGATAAAGGGCAATAAAGATCAGGGCAAACAACAAGGGACAAAATCTAACGTAATAAAAAGAAATAGATTGTGCAAGAATGAGAGATGACTTTAAGAAAGAAAGTCAAACCTAAACCAAGGAAAAAATCAAGAATGAAAGAGTACTGAATAGCAAAATACCAAAAGCAAAACCTGATTGAGTGGCAAGAAAAGGAGAACATGAAAAAAATATATATAAATATATAAAAATAGAGAACTAAAAAAAAACATAAAAGCAAGCACATGCAAAGGAACTGGCTAAACTGAGATGGGCATTGTTTTGTTGTAGCTCAAGTTATTCATATTGAGAAGGGACTCCACCATCTTACATTCATTTTATTACGCGCAACATAAGGTAATCTTACTGGGTTGGAAGATCCTAGTGCAGCTTGCCTTTATTGGGATTTGTTGCCTCTATGTAATGCTTAAATCAAGCGAAGTCCGACAATAAAAGAAAATGACAACCAAAAACAGCCCTCAATTGAACACTGTACAGTGGGCTTACAGGCCAGCCCAACCTACAAAGCTGAAAAATACTATCAAAGAACTCTGATGCTTTGTGGTCCAAAGAAAGTTCTTTTTGTCCATCGCATCCTTTGTACTGGGTTTGAGATAATCCAAGATTAATCGTAGGACAACCCGCCCAAAGAGGAAACTATTGCCAATAATCTTAAATACTAAGAAACTGCTTTTTCATTAGGCATTTAGGAAGCTAACCCCAATAGTGAATAGCAATAAGCGTTCACTTCCCACCTCTAATGAGTTTTAAATGGTCATCCATAAGCATTACTCTTTGTTGATGGATGAAGTGCATAACCTCCATGAAAAAACAATGCTGTGGTCAGGGATAAATTTGATGTCACCTCAATTAGTTTTATTATTAATTTTTCTTGACTAATAAATATAATGTGTTGAAATTTTTGAGGCTCGGTTGGGCTTAATTGTTGTAGTTATCTCTAACGCAATTCAAAATCTAGCTTCAGTATTTAAGATCACTTCTATGAGTAAGCATATTTTTTTTTGGGGCAAATCAATCAAGAGAAGAAGTCAGGACTACAAGGTCCAACTAATTGCCCATTCATTGATTAAGTCTATTTTTAACTTTATAGATAATCCTACTTTCTTGGTGCAGTTGCTATTGGTGCATGTTAAAACAACTTAAGCATATTTTCAAATATTTTAATTTCAATAGGTGCTATTCCAACAATCAAGTCTAAAAAATACTTTTTACTATATCCATCTTGATTTTATCAGATATGTATCTTAAATTCTCATGTTTTAGCCTCTCAACTGTGAAGCATAGTGAAATCCTGATATCCTAACACTCTTATTAACAAAACAAAACCATATTAATTATGATTTAATAAAATTAAGTATCAGGATTTTCTTTTAGCACCAAGCTCTCCTAAGGTTACTCCCTATTAAGTACATATCTTTAGCCATGTAACCCACCATTCTGGTTTCTTTTTACAATTGTACATCGCAAGTCATATCATAAAAATTCAAGTAACATCTCCATGAAAAACCTATTTTATATGCACATAACTATTAATCAAATCGTCATAACACAATTAGTTCCATGAGATGAAACACAAAGAAACATTATGGTTTCTTGTGTGGAGCACATCATTTCCACAAAGCTAGAAGGGCAATGAAACAAGTGCAAAAAAACCATTGAAAACAAATATCGTTGTCAGCATGGGGGCCTGACATAACTACGACATTGGAAGGAACAAACTTGGTTGTCCAAAACCTGACCCATCTAGTTAAACAAGTTGGCTAATATAGCCCAAACTGGTATATTATTATGTTGGTTTAGTCAACCCAACCTACCCAACATAACAAATAGGCCAGTAAGAAGATAACTAAATCTTCAGAACTGTATTTTTTTCTTTTTTAAATATGCAGAATTTTTAAGAGAATTTCTCATTTTAAATTATTAGCTAGAAAGTTCAAGTCACTAGAAGCACACGAGTGAAAATGGATTGCCACTCAAAGATTCATAAGTGGTATTATTCAACCCAAGAAGTTGAGCTATTGGATAAAACTCTAGACTTTAGAAAGAGATGATTTTAAACTTTGAACATATATTTAGATAAGTATATTGAATTTAAAATTTCAAATAAGATTTTTTTTCTTTTGCAAAATTAGTTTTGGGATAAGGTTTTGCCTCATTTAATAAAATTAATTTAGGAATGATAAGAATCCTACTAAATTGTGAAGCTGCTTTAGGAGAAGGTAAGGCTAATTTCAAATTTATTTCTATAATAAATCTCTTATTTAATGGTCTTTATTCTAGTCATAAAAAACAATGTAAAATTCTCTAAATTCTTATTCTATTACCTTTATTTTCATGGCTTGACATCATTGTAGGACAAGATACTACAGAAAAAAACCCTATCAATGAGCATCAAACCCTACTATTCCATAAAAAGGAGTGAGGATTTCAAGAATGAGCAATGCCCTGCAAAGGATGAAGAAAAATCCATTGTGTCATTTTTAGAAGAAAACCAAAGGGAAAATCCTGATTCCTTTATAAGTTTAGGAACTCTAGTCCTCTTATAAAAATTCCAAGTAATTACTGAAGTCTTCCAAATCATATTTTTGATATCAAAGTGATGGCCCAATCGGAAGGAAATGTTGATACTGAAATTGAGGACTAGAAAGGATAAAGGAAAAGATACTATGGACTAAAAGAAGAGCATTCAGACATTTAAGTATTTTCTCATAATGCACGAATAGATGGCTAAGTAAATTGTTGGTTGGATGATCAAGATGATGGATTCCTTTGAAGTCATCGTTGAAATGACAGCACCGCCTCCATCTGCTTTACCACCCTTTTAGATGATAGGAGAAACATTCAACTAGCAATAATAGCCTGCAAAAAGACGTCCATCAATAAGGAGAGAAGATGATTTTAAGTTGAAGCAAAGCTCAAGTTATCTTACTAAGATAGGGAAGTTGAAAAAAAGGCAATTAATTATTTTGAACTCCTTGAGGCATATCTCAGGTTATTCAAAATAAAAATAAAAGCATCTTTGTTCATTTAAGGTTATCCTTACATGCTTTAGTGTGTTGGAATTCATAGTATGAGAACTACAATTTGTTGAAACTTGAGAAGGTCAACATACAAAGGATTGTTTAATGTTTGGTTCTAATCAATTGGGCATGAAAAAAAAAGGATCTAATGACAAAATCAGAGTAAAAGGATAAATAAAGTATGCAAGATCATACAATGGAGTTTAGAAAGCATGAAACTTCTTTAAAAATTTCATTAAACTAAAAATCAATCTTCGTGAACTATGTGGCAAGGTTTCATGAGAGTCTACGTATAAAGTTGAAGCAATTTATAGTTGCCAACGCCCGTGAAGCAAGAATTAAATTCAAAGAACTTAGAGAGAGAACAAGTCCATTTTCAATTGATAGAAGTCCCAACGTGCATATGCAAAATAAAAAAAATCGTAGAAGCATCTATAAAGGTGCAAAACACTAGATCATTGTGGCAAAAAGTCAAGACACAAACTCAGAAGTAGCTGAAGTTACATCCATAAAAGAAGCCATGTGGAAATACAGGAAGAAAAAGAAGAATAATGCCACCACCTTTGAAGATGTAATTGAAATTGGATCAACAAACATGATTGTCAACATTAGCTCTACTGTTACATGCATATGACAGTAAAGAGGTTACTCAAGCTTCGAGTAGAAGTTAGTTCTCATTGATGCTATTTTGGATTGAAATTGTGAAATAAATAAATAAATTGTTAAAGCATTAGTCAAAAACTAGAGCTAGTTGTTATTGAGTAGACAAAAGAGTAAACATTTGTCGAGTCAGTAAGACAATTACACATAGGTTTGTTTTCTTGAGAGATTATTGACGAGGCAATTAGTGAGGTTGTTCTATTGGATGCATATCATGTAATTTTGGAAGGAACTTATTTATGGGAAAAGGATGCCATTTTTTATAAAAGAAAGTAAAACTATCCTGTACAAGTAGAAAGAAAACATAGAGTTAATCGATCCAATACTCCACCTTCATGATGATTGAGAAGATTAACAGACTAGAAGGTCTGCATGGAAGGTGAAAAGCTCTTTTTTTTATGAAAAGTACTAAAGACACATCACACGTGTTGGTCCACAAAATATCAAAAAGATGAACCAAAATAACAAAATTATAAACCCAAGGCTATAAGGAAGATAAGAAATAACAAGGCCAAAATGTCAAAAAATAAAAAAAAATCACTTGCATAAGCATATAAGTTAAAAAAAGGGTTGTGACCTACGAAAATCCTTTTGAAAAATCTTACAACTCACACTATTGAATAAAAAGACCAAGTTATCATGCATTCAAAATTGAAAAGAGAATATTATTAGAAAGTCCAGAGAGGCCGGAAAGAAAATATTTAATCAAAATCCAAGTTACAACATGATAGGAATGATTTTTTTATTTTTAAACTTATTTTGGTTAAGTATGAAATTAAAATTCTAATAAATATTCCTGATTTTCAGGAACTAATTGAAGAAAGAAAGGTTATTGCTGGTTTCATGAATTAGTTTAGGAAGAAAAAATGCATCATAATTTAGGGAGTTAGTTTGAGAGAATGTATGATTAAATTAAAATTAACCCCAATTATAAATTGTCTATCTAAAAGCCTTGATTCATGCAATGAAAGGTAATGCAGAATTCTCTCGATCCTAGTATTTTTCTTCTCTTGCCTTGGGTTCACACTTTAGGAATGTCATTGTAGCTAGTCATGATAATATAGCAAAATTAAAACTATAACAACAAAAAAAAAAAAAAAACTTATAGCAAAGAACTGAATTCTACTTGGCTAAAGGAACTGAAGTATTCAAGAGAAAAATGAGTCTTACAAAAACAAAATGTATAAGAAAATAAAAACAAAAAGCAAAAGGTCATACCTTGCTATTCTCTTAGAAAAATTAAGGGAAAAAATCATAAGTCCTTGATAGTTTCTTTAGGAATCCTAGCATTTATTTTAAAAGAATTCTTCACACATCACCCTTTCCGTGGTTATTGGGAGATTTATTACTAAGTAAATTCATGATTACAACCATCTAATACAAGTATGTACAACTTAGCACAAGACTTATATTTCATGTATCTTTTAAAATACACATAAAAATACATGAAGTTTAAACTTCAAATTTATAATACAAATATTACACTACCTAATTTATAGAGAATACACCTTTATGTGCTTATTCTAATCATATCAATGATGAAACTAATTAAAAAAAATTAATATTAATTAAATAATCTAGACTTTCATTCCAAATATTGAAAGCACAATCATAAAATACATGTACATATATAATGATCATTTTAAACCAATCTTGTTTTTTTGTAATTAAGATTTCCTCATGATATTCTCCAAAATTTCATATGTATAAGAATAATCTAGTTTTAAGAAAATAAAGTGGTTTCACTATATATTAAAATGAACAATTCAGAATAAGGCTGAGGAGATCAAATGAACTTGTCGTGAATCGGGAGCACGGGGCTTCCAATATCACTCACCAGATTTTAAACGGGCAGTCGCCCTACTCGGAGTACCTAAGCTCAAAGAACACTGACCCATTTTGAAGGAATCCAGCTCACAAGGGCACTCACCCAACTCAAAGGGCACTCGTCCACACAATGACTAGGAAGAAACTTGCCTTCACTTAGGGCACCAATCCACATTTATTCTAATCATTATGTCAACATGTTTGTACCACATATATTACATATTTATTTACTAGATTTGAATGTAGTCTCTACAATAGCACCCAAAAATCCCATAAATATATGATCAAAGGATCACCTCAGGGATAAAAATTATACACTATATTCCAAGTAAAACAATAAAGATCCTCTTAAAGTTTATCTTTCATTATCTTTTTCTATTTTCGACATCTTTCACTTGCCTGAGCTTCTATGGAAAACT
>NW_018240887.1:0-864 GCF_001263595.1 Phalaenopsis equestris | reverse complement strand
TTTAGAGGGAAAAATAACATGATTTTATCCATACAGAATTCTGATGGTATGTTATTGGCTGATGCTGAGAATATTGCCCATGATGCTGTTAAATATTTCCAAAACATCTTTAAGGATCAGTCTACTGATAGAGCTCAAATCAAGATTGAACTCTTCTCTGATTGAAATGATTATGTACAAAGTTTGGATCTCAATCATATTCCTGTGGAAGGAGAAATTAAAGCTACATTGAACTCTATAGATGACCATAAGGTGGCTGGCTCTAATGGCTTCACTGCAAAATTTTATAAGGCTACTTGGCATATTATTAGTAGGGAGTTTGTTGATGTTGTGCAAAGCTTATTTAAATGTATTGATCCCCCTAAATAATTTACTGCTTCCACTATAACTTTGATTCCTAAAAACAGATGGGGAGATTTTAGACCAATCAGCCTAACTAATGTCCTTTCTAAAGTTATCAACAAGATTATCATCATCAAACTCCAACCTGATCTTCAGCAGCTTTTCAGCAAGAATTAGCTGGCTTTTGTGAAAGGAAGGCAAATATCTGATAACATCCTTTAGGCTTAGGAACTGCTACTGGACCTTGATAGAAAATGTAGAGGAAACAATCTCATTTTGAAATTAGATATTCAGAAGGCATATGATACTATTAACTGGAATTTTATCTTGGATACCTTAAATGCTAGGGGTTTCTCTGTGGCCTTTATCAATCTGATAAGAAGATGGTTTTTTCTGTAACAACCACTCTATCTTAATTAATGGAAAACGCCAAGGTTTCTTCAATGCCTCTAAAGGAATTAAACAAGGAGATCCTTTGCCACCAACGATCTTTATTCTTTCTATGGATTATCTTTCTAGGCT
>NW_018240886.1:0-788 GCF_001263595.1 Phalaenopsis equestris | reverse complement strand
CTAGACCTCAACCAAAAGTGAGGTCAACAGGCACCGACGGCGCCCTCGACGCCTCCGACAATGGGTTTTTTCCGAGAGTCCAGACAAAATTAATATAGAGGCGCGTCGACAGTGCCCTCGAGGCCGCCGACGGCGAGACCGGTGAGATGACAGTTTCTTGTGTTCGAGTGGCGGTTTTTTATGGTTTTTGGGCGGGAATAGTCTTTCTAGACTAAAAAAGCTTTTTAAACTCAAAAATTCAAATTCTAATTCATATTTTCCCTCCAAAAATGAAGTGAAACTCTACCAATTCAATTCCTATGGTGTCCAATTCTCTTGATAATCCCAGAATGCGAGTTTTTAATCGGCAAAATTTTATTAGTGCAGAAGCGCAGCTAATCTTCAACAAGTTGCGACGAAGAAAAGATTAATCAAAGAACGGGGATTCATGAATCGCTGATTAAATAATCCCACAACGGATATTGAAGAAATGATGGTGCGGCGAAGATGGGAAGTGTTGTACTACACTACTACCGCCGTGGTGGTTCCAGTGGTAAAAGAATTTTATGTAAATTTGCATGGAATCAACCAAGGAGTTGTTTATGTGCGAGAAAGATGGATCGCTTTTACTCCTGCACGGATCAACAAATTATATATGATAGAGAATGTTCATGTCTGCCACAATTCTAATTTTGGCCCAACGAGAAACCCGATGAATGAGATTTACCAATATTTAATGGACGAAACTGACGACTAGGAAACAAGAGAAAAAAAGTATGTTAGTTTTTCTACAACACTTTTGAATCCCG
>NW_018240885.1:4428-9689 GCF_001263595.1 Phalaenopsis equestris | reverse complement strand
TTCTAGTGTGACTGGCTAGAACCATAATCAATTTGCTCTTAGTTCAGAACCTAAGACTCCGGTTGGTCCTATAGAGAGGGCACCGTGGGTAATATGGAAGTGAGAAGCACAATAGGCTTTTCTTTAGCATTTGACATGTTTGGGTGTATCTTTGTTTAGATCAACACAAGCATGCAATCAGGAACTTACATTTAGATTAACCAATGCTTTTTATGCACTCAAGTGAGGGTATATAATATGTATGATACTATTTGTCACAAAACTTCATTTAAACCTTTAACATTCGATTCCTGCATTGATTATAATCTCATCATAAGGGGAAAGGGGTTTTATTATACGTATATATATATATATTGATAGACATATATGTGTGTATATATACATGTAGATATGTATATATATATATATATATATATATATATATATATATGCATTCTATGGGGCATCATTGATTTAACGTTTCAGTTTGATTTGCCACTCTGACTTGATCGTCCGATCACTTGGGCTCGATCGATCATCCCAACCCAATCATGCTATCTTTTTGGATTGAATGGTTGTCCCAGTTTGATCAACCAATCACTTCGGTTCGATTGGCCATCGCGACCCGATCGACCATCACTTTTGGCCAACATTTTCTCAACTGATGCACGCTTGTATGCTTTTTTGCGTGATGGTTCTTGTATGGTTTGCTTTTTTCATCCATTTAAATGTGCATGAAATCCTTTTTTGGGGCATTATGATTGTCAGATTTATTGCACGTTGCATTTTTGTTTGCCTTATAGGCTTTTCTTTAGCATTTGACATGTTTGGGTGTATCTTTGAGCACTCTTACTTGCAGTGTCTCTTTGAGCACATACACGTGCAAAAAAATTTCTCACATACTTCATTGTATGCATGAGGATAGATGCTTAAACACTTTATGAGGGGATGACTAACATATAAAGACATCTGATGCACACCCTCTTCCATGAGAGTCGTGCTACCTCACTCGCTACAACATCATCTAAGCATGTCGCAAATATTTTATTTTTTACTTGGTACAAGTTATGCTTTTCGCCATTAAACTCATGTATGGCACGATATGTGTCCACTTGGGTACATGATTCTTACTTTTATGAATCACACTACCTACTATGTTTTACACGTAGCATCTTTTGCATGCTTGCTTGTTTGCCTTCGAGGTCAATTACAATGATAGTATGTTTATATGTGCTCATTTGGGCACCTCTTAGGTATGAAGTAATTCCTTTATAGGTATCCTACACTTGATGCAAACCCATTTGAGGCCTTTGTCTGCTCTTTGCATGACATCCAACTTAGGTTTTATGGGATGGTGTAATTTCTTTTTATAGTTGGCATGTACCCGGTATACTCTATATTTTTAATATGCAAGTAGCATTCTTGTATTCAAATTTGTTTGATGTGTGACTCCCCATTGGTATTTGTTGTGATTATTTGTGCTTCAGTTGAATAATCACAATGAGTGGGTCTCTTTCATGTTGTAGGTGCATCACCCAGTTGTCTTAACGACAGATCTTAGTCATGAGGATGAGTGACACGTTTGTAGGTCGTAATACTTAAACAAGCATTGCTTGAGAGGATAGCTCTGCAAGCAATGCGAGGTTTATTATTACTATTAACTTGTGTATGACTGTGTTAAGGTTCCAACGGATATAAAGTGTCACTTGCTTATTACAGACCCGCATTAACAGTCCTAAATTTTAAAGTATAAAAATGTTCATTTTTTATTATATATCATCCGCCCGCATTAACAGTCCTAAATTTTAAAGTATAAAAATGTTCATTTTTTATTATATATCATCCGGCCTACTTTTAAAATTATATAAGTTAGGACTTATGTGAGGCCACTCATCTAAAATGTCACCTTCTTAGTGACGTATCTTAGATCCTTTAGATCCCTAAGACGGGGTCGGTGTGGCGACCACGACAAAGTGGTATAGTTAGAGTTTACCATTGCATTGTGCACACACCAAGATGCTGTGAAACAAAATTTTGGTAGATGATGTGCTAGGCTTGGACTAGGATGCTAGGTAGTCTTTTCGATGTACTAACTATAGTTTTCAGCTAGTTTGGTTGCCTTATCTAGGCATCACTTTTGAGTTGTTTTATGTGTTTAATTTGTGCTAGACTTGCACACTAGTATATTAGGGGTGGTCTTTTCACAGGGAGGGAGCCATGTTCAAAAGGTAGGATCTGTAATGATTTAAAACTAACCTTTTGTTTGTAGGTGTTGTTTAGCTCCCCTCCCATTGGTTAGGTTCAATATGTTGCATGTAGATAACTTTTTGCTAACATAATTTTCATGCAGGTCAAGTCTTTTTTTTTTGCACTTTTATATGTATTTTTAGAGTCCTTAAGAGTTTATATCAAAAATAAGATACGGGCATAGGTTTTGGGGTGCGTAAGGCGTGGAACCATGTTTAGGGGTTCAAGAGCAAATGATCTTTTCACGTATCTTAGTTCCGCATTTTTTTATGTTTAGCATTAGAAACCAGACAAGTATATGCGGAGCCTGACCGCTTTTTTTTACTTTTCTGAAATATGTTGCAGACCCGGCGGCACCTCTCTTGTGTTTATTACTTAATATTTGGCTCGCTTTTACTTTCTGCAGTGTGCTTTACTTGTTTTCGCCTTTATATGTATGTGATATGTCTGGGAATCGTGCGAATATATCTTAGACACTATAAGAAAACATTATCATTTTGTTTAGATTTTAATAAAAGATTAAGATTAATCAAAATTTTATGATTAAAAAATTTTAAGATTCTATAACATGCACTTTACTTTTCTCTATGGCCACATATACAAAGTCATATTGATGGAGCCTCCATGATTAGGACTAAACAATTGCATCATTTTGCATGTCCCAAAAATAATCCCCGTGTTTCTTCAACCAGACTAGCCCGACATATTTTATACTGAAGTGGTTGTCTAGAACGCTTAGGGTGTTAGAGACTTCTCTAAACCATTCGAGGAGTAGGTCTTTTGTTGAGAGTGTTTTAAGCATCGTAGTTGAGCATCTCTTTTCTCTTCTTTTTGGTAATATATTCGCCATTTATTTTGTGATATTAGCTCTACTTGTATATGTCATAAGATTTAGAGTTTCATTCTCTTAACCGTAGGGCTATCGATATTCCCTCGAATGATGCAATTCATGGATTGCTGAGAAGGGATCTCCGATTGTGTTGGGTTGACTACCTTTTCAACCGGTATACTTAGGTTCCTAATGGCTTAGGATGATGGATATGTGATATCCTAACCCGACTATCTCGACACGATTAGGATTATTCTACCTCTCTTTTGTTGACCTAGCCCTTCTGAGAGCTATCATCTTTTTTTACATCGCTGATGCCTTTTCGTAGGCTCTAAGGGGACTATTTGGGATAAAGTGATTCACCCTCTACCCTTATGGCTCGGTTAGGCCGTCGAAGCATAGTGTGGATGCTATAAGTCGACTTGGTTATTTTGTAGTCCTCGTATGCCGATGAGCCACTACCCATTTAGGATGTGAGAAATTTGCTCTTTGCTCTGTGGCTTAGCAAGAACTTCAAAACATTGGGAGACTCCTATAAAATCATCCTTTTGCTGTCCTATTTATCTTTCAAGATAATGTAAGCAAGGCTCTTTTATTGAAAGTATTCTTGGATGTCCCCCAATATGTAATTAACCAAAAGGATACATTCATTTTGGAGTGCTCTTGATCCCATGACAAAAATATTATTTTTGCTTATCTGGTTATGAGTGGTATATATAAGGATTTTCTTTATGGATATTGTGTTGCAAATTATTTCGATTAGATCTTGTTCGGACGTATACTTTTGACCTATCACACATGGATTGCATATACATAAGCCCTCCATATTTTTTTTAATTTTTTTTGTCTATCTTCTCGTATATCATGTCTTTTCCTTTTTCTCTTCTCTTCAGATCATTTATATGATCCGAGGGGGAGATTTACTTGGAAAGAGGAATCATACGACAATGACATATATATAAACAAGCTGGTTACTCCAAATTTTTAAAAGGAACTAAAAACAAGGGTCTGAGAGAAGAATGAATAGTAATCCATCATATCAATCATGCTTATTCATAAAATAAGTCTTCTATTTATAGAAGAGGGTACAATATTGAAATGTTATATTTATTCCCTAGTTTAAAAAGAATCTATAGTAGGGTATTTCTAATATTTTACATGGGTAAGCCTATCATCTGCTTGCTTTCTAGCTGTGCCGGGTAGGCTTAATTAGCTTTGAGTTGGCAAAATTAGCTCAATTAGCTAAGGTCTGCTTGGTTGGCTGAGCTTGTTTGATATGAGCCGGCATGGTGATATGTCTCGACAGTTGATCCTTAACCTCTGTTGAGAAGCCTCTAGACATCTTTGGGATGATTGGAGATGCTAGAGAGCCAAATCTTCCCTCACACCGTCTCTTCTTTGGTGGTAGACCAAATACTCTTTTTTCTCTTTTTTGGCTATTTTGGGTGTCCTTCGATCGTCTTTCATCTGTTATGTGGTCCGGTCGGCTTTGACTTTGTTGACTTGGCTTTAATAGCTTCACCCAGTTGGACAAGTGGGCCTCGTGATCTTCAGTTAATGAGCCCTCCTTCCTTGTCCTCTTTTCCGCTGGATCATTAGATCTCCATAAGATTAGCATTGGTACATCCTTTATGTATATAAGTATTTATATAAAAGACATTTAACAATTTTCCTAAATCCTAAACTATTTTTTTCGAAACTTTATATGGGGGCATTTAATACATTATTTATTAAAAATTGAAAAAATATATGTAAATATTTATTATATTTATATTTATATATGGTATTATTTTAATCATTTTTTCACTCAAGTATACATTACAAAAACATTCTTCTAGAGTTTCATTAAAAAAAATAAAGTTTTAAAATTATAAAATTTATTTTAAAGTTAATAATAATTAAATTTTTTTTAATTATCATTTAACACTTAAATCATCATTCTACAATCTACACTGAAATCAATTTTTTTTTCTTAAAAAAAAAAAACAAAATGGCCATAATTGATATATTGAAGTTGGTGTTGACCTTAAAGTGGTCAAAATCTCAATAAATCAACAATTTTAACTAAATATATTGCTTTTTCTAACGTGATAATAAGTTATGATTGACTTTTATAATCTTGAATGATGATGTTTTAAATCTTATACTTTTATTTAAAAAAAAAAAAACAGCTTTGATTTTAACATGAATCTATCACCGGTTATTA
>NW_018240885.1:0-3040 GCF_001263595.1 Phalaenopsis equestris | reverse complement strand
TTTATGCATAGTTTTGTTATTTTGATTGACATAAATAAAATTTATCTACTAAAGAGTGTTCTAGACTAAAAATTTAAGAGAAAGATATTTTGATTGACATAAATAAAATTTATCTACTAAAGAGTGTTCTAGACTAAAAATTTAAGAGAAAGATATTTTGATTGACATAAATAAAATTTATCTACTAAAAAGTGTTCTAGACTAAAAATTTATGAGAAAGACGAGATTTAAAAAACTCTAGAGCTTTATCAAATGATTAATATCGATGGCCACCCCCATTATCCAAATTTTATTACTCGTCACCATCTCCAAACATTTTTCATTTGATTATTATCTTTCAACCAACATGGCACAATCATCATCTCCCGACTATTTTCTCCCAATTAACATCAATCGATTTCATCATTTGATCATTATCCCTTAATCATTCTCCCCTCATCATGATATCTCAAGTTTTATTGCCCAACCATCATCCCTCTGCCAACATCACTCAATTATTATGAGCTAATCTCTATTATTTGACATCCATCATCAGATTACTATCTTCTAATCAGTATTTTTTGACTATCGTCATTGGACTGTTTTTTTTTTATCATCATCAATAGATCACCATCATATAATTATCATTTCCCAATTATTATCTCTAGACTATCATTGCCTCATTGCTATCATTTAACTGTTATCGATTGACTATGTCATCACCCTCTATTGCTTCTTTAATAATATTTACTACAATCACAAGAGATTATTAAAAACTCCTAGTTTATAATCACATATTTAATATTTATATGATAGAGTAAATGTTGTAATGGTGCATATAAAATACTTTATTTAAATAGGGCTAGAATCTATGATTTTATTTTACTTTTAGATTTTTCATATAAAAAATCTAGCATCACTTATGAAATTTGTTTTTTATTCCTATGTGTTAAATCATTGCATAAGGAAAAGACATTAAAATGACACTCTACTTCTGTAAATATTTTAACTTGTAATAATTTGGCATTATTCGTGTAAGAAATATTTTTAGTATTTTATAAGAACTCTTTTATAGCTGATAACTAAATCCTTAGGTAAAAACAACATAGCCGAATTAGTGAAGACTATCGAAGATTGTCTTGGGAGGATCATATGCATGGGATGTAGTGGCATCAAGTTATTGCTCAAATACTTAAATTCTTAAAGTTGGTTGAGCATTAGATAGCTTTATCACATCATGGAGTTTTATTACTATAAAATTAATAGCATGCTAGATTGATCAATTTGATGCCACTACTATAATGTCCCTTATTATCATTTTGTAGGTCTTCCTACACCACATTCCTAATAGGATCTCTTGGACACTGGAATTTAACTCTTCATTCCCAAGCCGCTTGGCCAACTCTTAATTTTGTGCTAACCTAGATAGACTTAAATCAATCTAAACTTATCTAGATGCCATAAAACACTAGCTTGAATATCTTGTCTATTATTCAATAGATTTGAGATGATAATCATATCACTAAAAAAATCTAATTAAATTGAACTTCCCACATCACCAGATTTTTAAAAG
This sequence comes from Phalaenopsis equestris, assembly GCF_001263595.1. Taxonomy (NCBI): domain Eukaryota; kingdom Viridiplantae; phylum Streptophyta; class Magnoliopsida; order Asparagales; family Orchidaceae; genus Phalaenopsis; species Phalaenopsis equestris. The sequence continues at coordinate 1,488 of NW_018240885.1, read as the reverse complement.
AGTTAGTTTATAATTTCTTTTTTAAAGTTAACTATAGATCTATATTTTTCAAGTACTATTTTACTAATTTATTATATTTTATTATTTTATTCAAACAAATCTTATGATAATAAGAGTCAAATATGGTATATACTTTAAACTCTTAAAAAGGCTCCTAAGAAGACAACTAAAATAGGGTGCTAATAGTACATAAGGTCTCCACTAGAAATGTTATGGGTTCAAGAGACTGGCATATTCCCAACTCAACGTGAAAAACTGAAAAGACAAAAATTACATAAGGTATAATTTCTTAAAAATCTTAGAAAATAAAGTTTTAAGGATATAATCATCTAAAAAATTTATTAGGAAAGAATTTTAGAATATAATTTTTTTTCTAAAATTTTAAAAGGGAGGGAAAAAATCTCAGAAAAGATAAGTTATCTAAAACCTTAAAATATAAAAGCCTTAGAATGTATAAAATCACCAAAATTATCAAAAGATAAAAGTCTCATAAGATAAGATTCAATGATAACATTTGTGAATGAAAAACCCTTAGAAGATACAAATAATCTAAAAACCTTAAAAGTTGAATGCTTTCAACTTTAGGGCCATGGTCCTGAAGCTGAGCTCACTCCTAACTCATGAACTTATGCCCAGCTCTAATTTTCATATGTTTACCACCTAACTCCGCATAAGCTTGCATGCTTGTGTTTTAATGTATGCCACGCCCACAAGAAAAAAAAAAAAAAATCAAAACCCTCTGCATTTGTCTAGTTCCTACTGATTTACATGCGTACCGTATAACTTTAACCTCTTTTAAAGTACGTTAGAGGTGGTAGGTATGCACTACTACTCCCTTCTCCTTTATTGTAATTAATTGCATATGCTTTATTTAAACATACAACAATGATATTTTCCTCACTGCACTTTTCATAAAAATTTAATAGGATATCTAAGCCCTGCCCTGCCCACCCTTACCCGCCAACAAAAAATTACAATAGATGTTGTAATTATAAGAGACGTTTACATACATAAAACACAATTCTTATGTATTTACATATCTCCAACCTAAACTTTCATATTTACGCACATATCACTCAAATTATTAACATAACAAAAAAAAAAAAAAAAGCACTATTACCATCTTTCAAAAGTAAAATACACATATTCTTACATTCATTTAAAGCACCAAAACGCTTTGTTTGTAATTATGAAAGTTTAAATGTGAGAAATGTAAATACATAAAAATAATGTGCTACAATTTAAAATTTCCCAAATAATTACTAGTACGAAGTAGAGCTTCCAAAAATGTGAAGCATAGTATACCAAGTATAAAATGCTTATTTTTTATTAAAATTCTTGATGTATAATATACGTTTTGTTTCTTCTCTATTTCCTATTCCTTTAGTTAGTAGGTTTGGTGGGGAGCTTATCTCCATATCAGGTGATGCTTAGATCTTCGTGCATAATACGCTCCGCACATTTTAGTGAAAGTACTGCCATGTAATC
>NW_018240884.1:0-1394 GCF_001263595.1 Phalaenopsis equestris | reverse complement strand
TTAATTAATTTATTAGATTTAAACGTTCATTTTTTTAAAAAAATAATTAAATATGACTTAGAATTTTATTTACTTTAAGTAAATTTTCCTTTATTTCTTGATTATAACAAATATTCAATATAATTTTTAAAGAAGTATTAATTTGATTGTGAATTTGAGAAATTTTGAGTCCTATTTTTTATCTTATTTATAAAATTTTCCAATTATGGGTGATTTTGTATAGACCTTAGTCTTGCCAAATTTCTAATGTTGGAAAATCAATTTTGTAAAGCCTATAGGAAATTGTGTTAGGCGGGATGAGATTTGGTTAAATAGAATTTGGTATGGTCCTTTGAAGTCGTTGATATTAATTACAATCAGATCCTCATTTACCTTCAGCATTCTACCCTCAGCCACTCACTTGATGGAGTATGATTTGCATCATTCAATGGACTAGATCAAATTCATACAACTAAAAAGAATCAATAATAACTCCTACTCCTTATCAATTGGTTGATTAAAATTATTCATTGCTTTCCTTCACAGTTGAACTCTTTTGGTCAACATTATCCCCTTGATCACTCCTCTATAAAACCATAGGATTTCTTTCATATAAGCGCAGGTGGCTAGGTTGAACCTGACTTGGTATGGCTGACTTAACTCAAGTCTAGTTGTCCTTAGCTTGGCATGATAGGTCCCGACTCAGTTGGGTTGGGCCATGGGTCAGTTTGGTTGTGCTTTAGTTTCCTAAGATGGAATTGAGATTGGTTTTAATCAAACTTAAAATTTAAAATCAATCTAATTTTAAACATAAATAAATACTAATAAATTTAAACTTAAATTTTGAGCCCAACTAAAAATAACCCAAAATGAAGCCAAATAAAATTAAAATAAATGATAATTTAAATTAATCTTAAAATTTTAGATATAATTTAAATATAAAAATTTAACTAAATTTAGAATAAATCAAAATTAAACATAAAATATCCTAAATGAAACTAAACTCAAACTTAAATCAAAATTAACTTAAATAAATCTAAAATAACTTAAATTATGGTTGAAACTAAGTAATGATTGAAATTCAACCTAAAATAACCTAAGATAATCTAATCAAAAAATTTCAACCTAAAAAAAAGCCGACAATGTCACTCTGCCGATCTAAGGGTTTTTTGTTCTCCATGATGATAAACCTTTGTGTTGAATGTTTTTCTGTTAGGTCAAGCATTGATTTTGTGATCTCATTGTTTGCATGAATTTGTGGGATCCTTTTGAGATTTCTTTAGGGTTTTTGCTTCATTTTCTTGGCTATTTCTTTAGCAAAAGACCAGGATTTTTCTTGTTTTGGTTGTGGATGGTTTGATTTTGATATGGCATTGCTTTTTTTTTTTTGCTGATATTATTAAGGGATTTATGGT
>NW_018240883.1:0-272 GCF_001263595.1 Phalaenopsis equestris | reverse complement strand
CCCATATATAATGAAAATTTTGAGAAAATTTTTTTGAACTTTACGCATTCTCTTTTCGACTTTTGGATTTAAAATTCCATTAAATTAAAACAAAACTCACACGTAAAATGAGTAGTCCTTTTCACCAAAATAAACTGAAATTTACTTTAATAAATACTCTGTTTTGTTCTTTTTTATGCCAAACTTCGGCCCACTGACGTTCCATTCTGTCATATGCAGAAAAATGTCATGACAGAGGCTGATCTTTGTCTTCCAGGACGGCTAGAACCTCG
>NW_018240882.1:0-881 GCF_001263595.1 Phalaenopsis equestris | reverse complement strand
ACTGATTTGGACCTCTGGTTGAGTTGCGTGGCCCGGTGTCTGGTCATCCTGCTGTTTTTCCTTGGGATAAATAATCTCGTTGGCAAACGTACCATTTTTTTAGATTGTTTGGTTTTTTCGTTTCCTTTTTTTTTTCTCTAAAATCTTAGAATATTAAAATTGAGTTTACATCTGCATTTCCAAATTTTTTAAAAAGGAGCTAATTTAATAGTGGATTATGGGGCGAATAAACTTCCCACAAATAAAATTTTAAAAAGGAACATACGAGCTCCTCCTAGTAGGGTTTTATAACAAAGTGGAATTTTCAACACACCCTCAAGGGGGGCGTTTCTTTACAAATTAACTTATTTAATTTCATAATCTAGGATATATTTTAGTATAATTAATATAAATATTAATATATATTAAATATTATAAGAAATAGTTTTTTTCAATTTTTTTTATTTAAGTGAAAATATTAAATTTGTCTAATTTCAATTTTTAAATTAGAAGTATTTGTCTAATCGTGAAATTAGAAGTATTTGTCTAATATTAAAATTTTAAATTCTTCTAATTTCACAATTAGATACTTCTATCAAATCACTAGTCTGGGGATGATAAGCAGTTACAATTTTATGCATTAAATTATATTTTTCACTAATCTTGTAATTGTTGTATTTCTAAAATGAGATTTTTCATCAGTAATTATTACTCTCGATATTTCATATCTTGTAAAAATATTTTTAATTAAAAATTTTGAAACACTGCGGGCAACATATCGAGGTAAAACAATCGCTTCTATCCATTTTGAAACATAATCACTGCAATAAATATACATACATTTCCAAATAAATGTGTAAATGATCTCATAAAATTCAATCTCCATGCATAAAAAATTTCAA
>NW_018240881.1:12887-28470 GCF_001263595.1 Phalaenopsis equestris | reverse complement strand
AGAGTATTTTTATTTTATTTTTGTTATTTTTTATAAAGCAATATATGAATTTTTAAAGTTAGGGCTATTTATTTAGATAAGAAAATTCCTATTTTTTCTATTTAAAAATGCGGCACTGACTGTATCCTAGGCAGGTCCAAAAATCCACGCGGTGCGCTCCCATTTGATGCCACCATCCAAGCAAGCTGCTGACTCGGCCCGTGGTTCATATAAGGAAGAGTTATCCGGCTCGATATCATCTGTTGATGAGATAAATGAGCGATCGGACGGCTCCCCGTCATCATCCCCAATAGAGTGATCTCATGACCATCCACACTAAAATCCTAAGATCTCGGCCTAGACTCATCCAAATCACTTCGGGTTTGATCCTATGGACTCGTCTAAGTGAGACGAACATACCCATACGGTAATCATGCAATTAAATTAAGCTTAACCAAATTAAGTAAATGGAGAATCAAGATAAGCTCGAGAGGAGGAGTTTTATACCTTGGCTCTGAGAAGTGAAGCTTTGATCAGAGATGATCGACATGTTTGTTGGGGTCCAAGGAGGCTAGGGATTAAGCCTCTGGCTATGGGGCAAAGCCTAGATAGGATTTTGACCAAGGTGGATTTCATTTGTTGGTCTTGAGCTATGATAGAGGCTCTAAGGAAGGAAGATTTGATAGGGCTTTTCCTCCTCTCACTATGGTGAAGGTGTGGGTAAGTTTAATTTGGTTTTGGTGGAGTGTAGAGGTGTGTGGAGCTCTGTCCTGTCTCTGCAAGGTTTTAAGCTAAAAAATTGGGCCCCGACAGGGGGATTCAGGGTAATGTGATCTGTGGGTAGTTTGGAGGGGTCTCTCTGAGAAAATTTCAGCACACCTCTGATGGTCGTGGAGATGAGTTTTTATAAAATTGGCTAAGGGGTGGCTCTCAGGGCCAATGTTTGGGTGTATTGTGATGTTTAGGTGAAGGGAAGAGTAGCTCTATCATTTGATTTGAATGAGTTGGCCTATGGGTTTGATTTGGGTGAAATTCAAGAGGGGTGGCACTTAGTTTTGGCTTCTCCAGTATCCATGGTAGGGGGAGGTGGCTAGGAGCTCAGGGAACCCAGGGGAATATGTCACAGCAATTTAATGCAATGAGATATTGTTTTGGCAAAGAGATCTTAAGCCTAAGCAAAAATGGAAATCAAATCCCTTAATTTTAGGGACCCTTGGTCCATGGCTCATTTAGCTTGGGTTAGATGGTTTTTGGCTCAGTTTTAGAGTCCAACTAATGGTTGTGGTGGAGTTAATTTGATGGCTTTAGGGTGGTTAGGCCACATTTAGTGCATGGGTCCAAGTGAGTGCAAATGAACAAAATTAGGGTTTGGGCTAGGCTAGCCATGTTAATTGGCCCAAATAAATGTTTCATTTCGTGTATATGATCATAAAGAATAACTTTGGTGAAGGGTGAAAGTGATTTAGAGTTCAATTGGATGGTCAATTTGGAGGAATTTTGAAATTTGATCAATTTGGGCATATTGGGCTAGGTTTGTGTCTAGGTTAGGCTAGACATGAATCAGGTCCAAATTGATTGTTGTGAATGGTCAATAAGGATCACATGAAGAGTTTTTAACATAAATTGGGTGCCAATTTTGGGGTTAAGGCATTCAATTTGATGAGATTAGGTCATGTGGCCAAAATTGGGGCTTCGATCTAAATCAAAATTGGGCTCAAATGATGGACCAATTGAGCTTGGATTTGGTCTAGATTGGTAATATCAAGGGTGAATTTAAGTTTAAAATTGAAATTGGGGGAAATTGAGACCAATTTGATAGACATTTAAGGTAGATTTTCGGAAAAATGGGCCTTTAAAATGCAATTTAGGGGTTTTGGTCAAAGATGGTCAAATTGGCCAAATTGAGTTATGTGGTAGTTGAGGAAAATGAAAATAGGAATATTTGGGAGGTTTTTGAAATTTTTGGTATTTTTTCGAAATTTTGGAATTTTGGGCTAAATTTGGGGTATTTTGGTAAGTTGGCAAATTTTGGTGATTGTGGGTATTTTGGGTGTTTTCAAGGTGTTTGAAATGATTTTTGGGGTCAATAAGTTGGCAAAATTTAATTTTTGTATTTTGGTATAGTTCCAAAATACGCAAATTTACCCAAAATTTGCAAATTAGTATCAATACCTTGGCTCTGCAAATTTGTGTAAGCATAAAAGTACAAGAAAGATGACACTAAAAACTGTAAAAGCGTACCTGACGAGTCTTCTCGTTCCACCACCTGAAACTTAAAATGCATGTAAGGGCAGTTCATGCAGAGGCAAAAAAAGAAAGGTTTTGGTAGTTTTCCTAACCCTATTTCATATCTTGGTGGGTCATTAGGTGTTTAATTAAGGATGATTTTGTGAAGCAAAACATATTAAGTTTAGTAGATCTCTGAGGTATCAAACAGGTCAAGAGAAAGAAGAAGTTTCGTGCTACTCTCTCGCTGCCTGGTGGAAAATCCTGAGTTCTTTTAAACTTATTATGTTGCTTAATAATTCATCATCTAAATACCCTTAGTGCTCGGGGAGCATTGATGTCTCAATTATCCCTGAGAATAGGGTAATTATCACTCGTAATTCAATTTAAGAATTATGTAGGTGAAGACCCTTAAAGAGACAAGGTTAAGAGCCTTAGCCAAATTTTGACTTGGGCCTGTAGTGTTTGAAAGATGTTTTAATTTTCAATGATGTTTACTTTTCTAATCCTTATTTAAATGAAACTAATTTAGCCTAAGTCACTACTAAGCCCTTAAGATTTTGGTGAGTGTCTTAGTCATTGCAAATGAAATTGACTTATAAGTGATGGTGATGATTCTTGTTTCTATTTTTTGTTCATCAAGTAGGTGTATTAAATTAGTGAGTTATTGACACCCAAAATCATACCCCTAAATCTAGGATCATTTAATCGGCTAGACTGCCAAATTTATGTAATTTAAGGAAATTGCAAATTTATCCTTTTTAATTAGGACAAGTGAGGTTGGTTTCTACCAGTTAACCCTTGTGTTTCAAACATCCAAATAAGTTAATTAGAATAAAAAATTTCCCATTTCCCTTTCTGAAATTTGGCCTTAATGTTAATTAAGACTAAATTTCCAAAATTACACAGTTGCCTCTAAGTCTCTATCACTTCATAATTCATCAAATTTAAACCAAATGACTTTGGAATTTTTATCATACCTAACTCATGAGTCAATTGTGACATAAGAGGAGAAAGTGTGATTTTCCAAACTTTAATTTATCTATATAATTATTTTTAATGCAAGAATAGGATTTTTCAAAGAAAATTCCAAACCTGACCAACGTAAATCCTATTCAGTTGAAATTTTCTACTAGTGATAGGCTTATACTATAGGATTTTTCAAAGAAAATTCCGAACTTGACCAACGTAAATCCTATTCCGTTGAAATTTTCTACTAGTGATAGGCTTAAACTAGAGAAGCCTTTGGACTAAATTTCATGATTGTTTGAGCTTTATTTAAATTTTAAAAATTATTTTAAGTTCTGGGGTGTTTGATAATTGTAAAATATTTCAAATGTAGAAATTAAGTTTTATATTTTTATTAAATATCTCTAATGTCAAGGGACACAGAGAAAAAAATTTCACATTTTTCCAATTTTTCTTTGAATTTTTCGAATTATTTTAGTGAAAAAAACCATTTATAACCGTTAAAAATTATTTTAAGCTTGAAAATTCAATAACTTTATTTAGAAAATAAAAAAAAAATGAATTATTAGAATTATTTTAGTAAAAAAAACCATTTATAACCGTTAAAATTATTTTAAGCTTGAAAATTCAATAACTTCATTTAGAAAATAAAAAAAAATTTATTATTTTTTGTGATTTTTATCATTTTCTTAATTTTTTTAAATATTTAAAATAGGCTAAAAATGAATTTTTTATTTTTACCTCAAATTTATTCTTACAAAATTCTTCTAATCACAGAGAACTCCAAAAACTAAGTTTTATAAATTTTCAAGTTACATTTTAATTATTAAAAATCAGTTTTAGTGTAAAAAATGTTAATTATGAACTCCAAAAACTAAGTTTTATAAATTTTCAAGTTGCATTTTAATTATTAAAAATCATTTTTAGTGTAAAAAATGTTAATTATCTTGAAAAATTAATTTGCGATATTAAATTAACTCCAAGTGTTTTGAAATTTTTATGGGGAGTTCTCTAGAGTTTGTGTTTTAGTCGAGACCAAAAATTAAAGCATTTAGATGTCTATGTTACCAAAAATTAATTTTCTTTGTGTTTTAGGGTTGGTGAAGATTAAGTGTATTTTTGATGACTTAACTCATGAAATTATTTCCAAAGGATCCCCTGGACTTGGTGAACCTTTCAAATTTTTCTTGGAATTTTCTAATCAACATGCTAATTATTATAATTAATTTTTGCAAATAATAGACATAAACTTAAAAAATATGGATCTCAGACTAGGGACCTCCTCTGACTTTGACAAAATCAAAAGATATTCCCTAAGTTAGAGGCAACAACGTGCTAAAATTTTAATTCATGGTGATACACATATATGCATGGAGAATCAAAACATTCAAATCAATGTTTAATTAATTAAAAATATAACATGCTTTACATGGACTAATAATTATTTCCACGTTATTCTCCTCTGTTCACTGAGTAAGAAGGCATTTTTATTTTATTTTTGTGATTTTTTTACATCAAGATATGAATTTTTAAAGATAGGGCTATTTGATTAAATAAGAAAATCCCTATTTTTCTATTTAAACGCATGACGCTGACTGCATTTTAGGCAGCTCTGAAACTCCACATGGTACGCTCCCATTCGACGCCGCCGTGCACGCAAGTTGTTGAATCGGCCCACGGTTAATGTAATGAAGCGTTGTCTGGCTCGATCTCATCCATTGATGAGATAAATGCGCGATCGGATGGCTCCCTGTCATCGTCCCCGATAGAGTGATCCCGTGACCATCCACACTAAAACCCTACAATCTTGGCCTAAACTCAACCAATTCACTTCGGATTTGATCCTATGGACTCTTCTAAGTGAGACGAACATACCCATACGGTAATCATGCCATTAAATTAAGCCTAGCCAAACAGAGAATCAAAATAGACATGGGAGGAAGAGGAGATCATACCTTGGCTCTGAGAAGTGAAGCTTCAATCAGAGATGATCGACACGTTCGTTGGGGTCCAAGGAGGCTAGGGATTAACCCTCTGGCTTTGGTGCAAAGCTTAGATAGGATTTCGACCAAGGTGGATTTCAGGTGTTGGGCTTGAGCTATGCTAGAGGCTCTGTGGAATGGGGATTTGATAGGGCTTTTCCTCCTCTGTCTGTGGTGAAGGTGTCGGTAAGTTTAATTTGGCTTTGGTGGAGTGTAGAGGTGTGTGGAGCTCTGTCCTGTCTCCAGCAGGGTTTTAAGCTCAATAATTGGGCTTCGAAAAGGGGATTCAGGGCAATGTGATGATTCTATTGCACTGAGGAGGTCTCAAAGAGGCTTTGTGGTTAGTTTGGTGGGGTCTCTCTGAGAAAGTTTTAACACACCTCCCATGGCCGTGGACACAAGTTTTTATAAAAATGGCTAAGTGGTGGCTCTTAGGGCTAATGTTTAGGTGTATTGTGATGCTTAGGTGGAGGGCAGATGAGCTCTATCATTTCATTTGAGTGAGGTTGCCTCTGGATTTGATTTGGGTGAAATTCAAGAGGGGGTGGCCCTCAATTTTTTCTTCTATGGAGACTAGGCCAGCTGGACATGGTAGGGGGAGGTGGCAAGGAGCTCAGGGAACCTTGGGAAATATGTCACGACAATTTAATGCAATGAGGTATTTTCTTAGCAAAGATACCTTAAGGCTAAGAAAAAATGGAAATAAAATCCTTTAATTTGAGGGAGCCTTGGTCCATGGCTCATCTAGCTTGGCTTAGATGGTTTTTGGCTCTGTCTTAGGGTCCAACTAATGGTTGTAGTGGAGTTAATTTGATGGTTTTAGGGTGGTTAGGCCACATTTAGTGCATGGGTCCAAGTGAGTGCAAATGTCCAAAATTTGGGTTTGGACTAGGCTAAACATTTTATTTGGCCCAAATAAATGTTGCATTTGGTGTATATGATCATAAGGAACAACTTTGGTGAAGGATAAAAGTGGTTTTGAGTTCAATTGGATGCTTAATTTGGAGGAATTTTGAAATTTGATCAATTTGGGCATATTGGGCTAGGTTTGGGTCTAGGTTTGGCTAGCCTAGGGTCAGATCCAAATTTATTGTTGTGAATGGTCAATAGGGATCTCATGAAGAGTTTTCAATATAAATTGGGTGCCAGTTTTGGGGTAATAGCATTCAGTTTGATGAGATTAGGTCATGTGGCCAAAATTGGATCTTTGATGTAAATTAAATATGGGCTCAAATGATGGACCAATTGAGCATAGATTTGGTCTAGATTGGTCATATGAAGGGTGAATCTGAGTTTAGAATTGAAATTGGGGGAATTTGAGACCAATTTGATAGACATTTAAGGGAGATTTGGGGGAAAATGGGTCTTTAAAAGGCAATTTGGGGGTTTTGGTCAAAGATGGTCAAATTGGCCAAATTAGTCATGTGGTAGTTAAGGAAAATGAAATTGACAATATTTAGGAGGTTTTTGGAATTTTTGAGATTTTTTGGAAATTTTGAAATTTTGGGCTAAATTTGGGGTATTTTGGTAATTTGGAAAATTTTCGTTATTTTAGGTAGCTTGGGTGTTTTCAAGGTGTTTGAATGATTTTTTAATCAATTTGGGTATTTTGGGTAAATTTGGGAATTTTGGCCAAATTAGGGGTTCCAAGAGTATCTAGCTAATTTGGGGGAGTTTAGGGGCAAAATGCTAGGTTGGATATTCTTGTAGAGTTGGAGTGCTAACCACCATCAATAAGCCATGGACCAATGGAAAACCCAATTTGGATTCTCTATGTAGTGTTCTTAGCTAAACCCTAGCCTAGGGCTAGTGGGTTTAGGGGACCACCTACATGAGTCTCCAAAAAGTTACAAGGAACCAAAGCCTAGAAGCTTAAGTTTCGGATTGTGAGTGATTGTTAGTGCAAGTATGTACCTTAAACCCTAGACCAACAGCCAGGGTTAACCCTAAGGTCCAGCTGTCCTAGGGGTCACTCATCTTGATTTCCCCATAATGATCCCACCTACTAATTGCTGGAGGTTAGGATTAATATGTGAAATTTCAAGTTGAGTAGAGAAGAGTTTGGAATTTCTAATGGTGAGGGTTCCTTTTCTAGTTTTCTAAGAATAGTCAATAAGAAAGTCCTATGGCTAGACCTTAGGCTACCAAAGCAGAAAAACTAAACCTTAACCAAAGTGAGGTCAACAAATAGACCCCCAATAGGTGTGGTGTGCTGGGCAAGCACACGCCGCATATTGGCGTTGACCGACAAGATCAACAAAATCAATATAAATTCCTAAATCAACAGACCTAGAAATATGTGTAGGGTTGTGTGTGTTATTTGTTTCCGCTGGGGAAATTAGCGAGTGCATACTTGATCAAGTCAAGATGTAGGGACTCTCACTTGGGATTAGAGAGTATATTTTGAGTAAAATTTTTTTAGAAATTTTCAGAAATTTTTAGAGGATGGGAATCAGTATGTAAGTGTTGACACCAATGTGGGAATTGAAATTCAGGTACCAATTCCAAAAAGAAAGGGAGAGTCAGAATTTAGATACGACCTCAAATGGTGAGAATCAGAATTTAGGTACCGATCCCAAAATGAGGGTACTGATCCCAAAATGAGAATTGAAATTTAGGTATCAATCCTCAGGAAGAGAGTCGGAATTTAGGTATCGACCTCGAATATAGTAAATCAAAATTTTGGTACCCATTCAAAAATGAGAATTGAAATTTGGTATCAATACTCAGGAAGAGAGTTGAAATTTAGGTATCGACCTCAAATATGTTGAATCATAAACATAGGACTGATTCAAATATGTGAGAATTGAAATATAGGGACAATTCTCAGAAGAGAGTGTCAAAATTTAGGTACCGACCTCGAATATGATGAATCATGATTCCAAAAAGAAAGGGAGAGTCAGAATTTAGATACCGACCTCAAATGGGAGAATCAGAATTTAGGTACCGATCCCAAAATGAGGATTGAAATTTAGGTATCAATCCTCAGGAAGAGAGTCGGAATTTAGGTATCGACCTCGAATATAGTAAATCAAAATTTTGGTACCCATTCAAAAATGAGAATTGAAATTTGGTATCAATACTCAGGAAGAGAGTTGAAATTTAGGTATCGACCTCAAATATGTTGAATCATAAACATAGGACTGATTCAAATATGTGAGAATTGAAATATAGGGACAATTCTCAGAAGAGAGTGTCAAAATTTAGGTACCGACCTCGAATATGATGAATCATGAACATAGGACTAATTCAAATATGTGAGAATTGAAATATAGGGAAAATTCTCAGAAGAGAGTGTCAGAATTTAGCTATCGACCTCGAATACGGTGAATCAAAATTTATGTACTGATTTGAAGATGTGAGAGTTGAAATATACAGACAATTCTCAAAAGACAGTGTCAAAACTTAGGTACCGACCACGAATATGGTGAACCAAAATTTAGGTATTGATTAAAAGATGTGAGAATTGAAATATAGAGAAAATTCTCAAAGGAGAGTGTCGGAATTTAGGTAACGACCACGAAAATGGTGAATCAGAATTTAGGTACTAATTCAAAAATGTGAGAATTGAAATATAGGGACAATTTTCCAAAGAGAGTGTCAGAATTTAGGTACCGACGTTGAATATGGTGAATTAGAATTTAGGTACTGACTTGATGATGTGAGAATTGAAATATAGGGATAATTCTTAGAAGAGAGTGTCGGAGTTTAGGTACCGACCTTGAATATAGTGGATAAGAATTTAGGTACTGAGTCGAAAATGTGAGAATTGAAATATAAAGACAATCCTCCAAAAAGAGTGTTGGAATTTAGGTACTGACCTTGAATATGGTGAGTCAGAATTTCGGTACTGATTTAAAAATGTGAGAATTGAAATATATGGAAAATTCTCAAAAGAGAGTGTCAGAATTTAGGTACTGACCTCGAATATAGTGAATCAGAAATATGGGTACTGATTCAAAGATTACAGAATTGAAATGTAGGGACAATTCTAAAAAGAGAGTTTATTGTGTTGAATTTGTAGAAATGTGTTATGTCGAAAGGTTGATTTTATTGAAGAAGATTTGTAGATTTTTGTGGGGCTTTGTGCAGAATGTGAAATTCAACTGGGATTTGAAGATATTTAATACATATAAAGATAGTTGTGTTGGGCGCACAAAGATGTGTTGAATTTGTAGAAATGTGTTATGTCAAAAGGTTGATTTTATTGAAGAAATTTTGTAGATTTTTGTGGAGCTTTGTGCAGAATGCGAAATTCAACTGGGATGTGAAGAGATTTAATACATATAAAGATAGTTGTGCTGCGCGCACAAAGAAAAGAAACTCCGAAACTGAGAGAATCCATTAAACAGATTCATTTTCTTTTCTTTTTATTTTTATCACATTTAATATTTTGAAATATGTCCTTAAACTTTTAATTTTAGTTGGTTGATTTTCAAAAGAAATTTGTTTTGTTGTTTGTTCATTTGTGATTATTTTTATTTGAGTTTTATTTTATTGTTAATGGTTCTTTGTTTCGTTCTTAGTCCATTGAAATTCTGAACCAACACATGGTTCGTGGCTTCCATCCATCGCACAAAAAGGCAATTGACAAAAAGGCACATTTCTTAGAGAAATCTTCATTAATCTTCTCCAATCAAGATGTCACAGATCAAACATAAGCTAACGCCTCAAAATGGTACAGTATAAAGTCCATATCAAAGTACATCCAAAACATCTCATGTGAAGTATACATTGTAGGCGGAGTATGTTTGATACATATCATGTCACTGTAAAATAAAAGTGAACCCTCTAAACATCTGTTTTAGGTATGTTGAAAGCAGAACTTCTAATTCATGGTCTAGAATAAGACTTTCCTTCGCATGTACTTAAAGTTAAAACCCTCTCATAGCTCATACGACAATAGCTCCTCCAGTTCCGGGTCTGTCTAAAATACATATAGTATTTTGCTGTCGTCTAATCAACGAAAGGTCACAAACACCCTACGGTGTCGCACCCCTGGGATGCAGTGCTTAGCGACATCTACTCCGTTTCTTCCTTACAGAACCAAAATTAAACCAACTGGCAGTGGAATCTCTACAGCTCCTCTGAACTCATGAGGGCCGATAATGTCAATTTCTTTTCCGAATAATATATTGCTTTCGCTCATGAATGAGACCGTGCAGAAGGGCCTCACAAAGTTGTGGTGGTCTATATGGGGAGGGATGCAATCACCCTCGTCATAGATGTTGATGATGCAACTATTTGAGATGCAGGTAGCTGGCAGTATGTTCCAAATGAAATAGGAGGTAGTGGATCTACCTGGTCATGTCAGGGGATCCCCGACGGATTTCCTTGTTTGTCATTTATAAAAATATAACTGCAGTCGCATTGAATGGTGATTTTTCCTTTTCCTCTCATCCATTTCTTCGGCTCAGAGTATGTTCTTTCCATGAGAAGTCCTACTCGGCCTCTATCCCTCAAGTCAAAGATGCAGTCAAGAATGCTTCTTTCGTCACTTTTGGAGAATACCCTGGTATACAGCTCCAGGACTTTCAGTATGTTGACTGGTGATGAATCTTCCTTGGACTTCCTCATAGAATTCAAATTCTCTTGTATTCACCTTGCTTATTTTATAGTACTCTATTGTGCTAGGAGTCGGCAACTGTCGCGGACATTCCTCCATCTGGACATTGGCAAGAACCCAAACTGGCTATGACTTATCTGGTACATGTGATTCAACATCTAAAGGGATGTACGACCCTGGACTCCATGTTATATACTCGTTTCTCCCCAGTGGAATGTATGGCTCATCCATCAAAAAATCTGCGGTATGAGACCCGTCGGTGGTGGAGATATACTCCTCCAATGTACTATAGCATTTTAGATGTAGGACATTGCAGTCCGGGCATTCTACAAATGCCCCTTTGGCTGATGTCCCTGCAGGTATCTCGGCATTGCACGTCGGGCAACCCGTGCATAAGGTATCTGAGGTTGAAGGTGTCTCTGGCTCAGTGATGAACCCCGGTTCTTCATCTGTGTCGGGTAGGCTGGAAGAAGTCTCTTTCATGTCTGGATCATAGATATTACCCTCAGGAATAGGGGTGAGTAAGTTTTTTTCTTCCTTATGACGTCTGCGTTCTTCCTGTAGGAAAGCCTTTTATTTTCTACGGCTGGCATTTCTGCGCTGAGTCCGACGAAGCAAAACTTCTGGCAGTCGTTCATTGTTGGCAGCTACTAGGCCTCCGGCTGGTTTCGCTATCTTGGATAGCAGACGGTTGGGCCCCTCCCTCGAGTTCTGCACTATCATCACGTTTTTGCCTTTATGTTATGTATCGTCTTTGACGGCCACCCTCAGTAGTGAAGGCAATCCCTCCTTTTCTTGGCAGCTGACTACATTTGTCAGAGGACTTTTGTAGTCCATATCGACTTGGTAAAAGTCCATGTTGAAGTCTATGGTGCCACCCTGCAGTATTATTTTCTCATTCAGTGCAAGGCTCCAGCCATCCTTGAAAGCGAAGTTCAGCCTCTCTCTCGATATTTTCCTGCAGACGACAAGAAAAATATCAGTGAGCCGAAACTTGGCATGAACGAGAACAAATTAAAGTATTTATTAAATTAAATTTTAGTTTATTTTGGTGAAGAGAATTGCTTATTTTATGTATGAATTTTGTTTAATTTAGTGGAATATTAAGTTCAAAAGTAGAAAGGAGAAATTTTGAAGTTTAATTTTTTTCTCAAAATTTTTATTATATTGAGGTTAATTACAAAATTTGGACCCGGTCATAAACATTTGGCCGCATAGATAACCCCAAAACAATCAAAGTTTCAAAGTTTCAAAGCAGGAGAAGGCAAGAGGCTTTAGGTCGCTTAATAGGTTTTCAGGTATCGTCCATTTAATGGTAACATGGGTCGTTCGCCCCGGAAGTCCACTAACTGGTAGGAACCTACGGTGTGGACATTCTCAACGACAAATGGTCCCTCCCAAGTTGGATCAAATTTTTCTCCTATTTTATGGCGTGCAGGTATAGGTCTTTTGAGAAAAAGTACGAGGTCGAAAACTTTGAATGTCCTTGGGCATACAAATTATTTATGGGGTTGTACCATCTTTGCTTAGTAAAGCTCCAAGTGTTGTTGTGCTTCTAGTAGTTTTCTCTCAAGACTTTTCAGATCTTCAAGTCTGAGTTTTGCACTTTCTCCTGTTGTGAGTTGGTTGGCAATAACAACTCTAAGAGACGGTGTCTGGATTTCTAGCGATAGCCCGGCCTCGGACCCGTACACGAGCATATAGGCAATACAGTAAGTGAGAGTCCTGAAAATCGTCTGGTAGGCCCACAAGGCTTCTAATAGTTTGTTGTGCCAATCCCTTTTATTTTCATCCAGTGTTTTCTTGAAAATCTGTACCAGTATTTTGTTGAAGGCTTCAGCTAGACCATTTTCTCTGGGATAGTAAATCGTAGAGTATCTCCAATCTATCCCGTGTCTTTTTAAAAAATTATTGATTTTGGTGTTTTTGAAAGCTGTCCCGTTATTGTAAATTATTCTTCATGCTACTGTGTTTGATTTTGGTACTTTAGAAAGTTGTAGACAATTTGGATTTTGAAGAATTGAAGGACGTGTTGCGTCGTAACCTCACACAACGGTACTGCCTCTACCCATTTTAAGAAGAACTTAGTAGCAGCAATAAACCTGTGTCCTTTGGAAGATGGAGGGTCTATCAGACCTATTATGTTCGTGCGCCAACACTCGAATGGCCACGAGGCAACAGTTGGGTGTAGCACTTTTGGAGGCTGGTGTAAGACCACCCCATGCACTTGGCATTGGTGAGATTTTCTGGCTGTATCCATGCAATCAGACATCATTGTTGGCCAATAATATCCGAGTATTCTGATCTTTATTTTCATCTTCGACCCTGACTGATGAGCGCCACACAGTTTGACATGTACTTCTTTGACAATATTTTGTGCTTCGGCTTTATTTGAACACCGTAGCCACATATGGTCAAATGATCTTCTGTAG
Organism: Phalaenopsis equestris; assembly: GCF_001263595.1. Lineage (NCBI taxonomy): Eukaryota > Viridiplantae > Streptophyta > Magnoliopsida > Asparagales > Orchidaceae > Phalaenopsis > Phalaenopsis equestris. Next base: position 15,316 of record NW_018240881.1, on the reverse strand, counting down.
AGAATGTTTCCCACCAGCACGTAAGACATGGCCCTTCTTGTGATATGATGTGCTTCAGACTTGTCTTCTGGCAGCTTTTCTGTTATGCAAATATTCTATTAATGACTTGCATCAATCTTCATTGATGTTTACAGCTGTATTTATTGCTTCTTCTATTCCGAGCTTGTGTAAAGTTTTGAAGTCGATTTGAGACAAGACATATCTTCCTTGTATTGTGATTTCAATTGAATACTTCGGGGGACATGCCATTTCCTTAGCGAGTTTTGCTAGAGCGTCAGCATGGGCATTATCTCCCCTAGGAATCCGGTAGAAATTCGCATCGGGGATCTGCTCCAGCAGTTTCATTGTGTACTGATGGCACTCTGCTAATCTTGGTTTCAAAATTTTGTATTGTCCGACGACTTGTTGGATGACGAGTTGAGAGTCGCCAAAAATGACAATGTTCATTATATCCATTGAGATTGCCACTTCCAACCCAATGATTAAAGCTGCATATTCTGCTTCATTATTTGTGCATGACTCTGTCAGGTGGTATGAGAACCTCAACATACCCTTATCTGGTGTGATAAACCTGCTTTGCCTGGTATAATTGCGTCTGATCCTTTTTCTTTTCTGGTTGAAGAAGCGCCATCGAAGTACATTTCCTAGCATTGCGCACCGGAGAATTTCATTTGTAGTATTTGCTCGTCTGGTAACTCAATGTTGAAAGAGGACCCAGCTGGCAGTGGGTGTACAGCGAGAAATTATGCTAGTATCTGTCCCTTGATAGCTTAGAGGGGAACAAAAGTTATATCAAATTGCAGTAATATCATTGACCATCTTGCTAAATATCCGGAGAGTGTTGGTTGTGTCATCAGATATTACAATGGATTAACTTTCGTGATTAGGGTAATCTTATGAGAAAGAATGTAATGTTTAAGCTTTTGAGCGTTAAAAATTAATGTCAGACAATGCTTTTCAATAGATGAATGCCTTATCTACATCGAAATTAGGCAACAACTCAAGTAGTAGAGTGCATTTTCTTTACCCTCGTCATTGACTTGGGTTATGAGGGCTCCAAAAGTGTCGTCTAAGACCGTGGTATAAAGTATCAATGGTTTTCCGTGGAATATGAGCTACCAAAACAGGAGGTTTCATTAGATATTATTTAACATCTCTAAAGGCCCGCTGGCATTTCTCTTCCCAAATGAATTTGGCGTCCTTTTTAATTAATGCCGAGAAAGGTTGACACCTACCTGAGAGATTAGAAATAAAGCATCTCAGATATGCCAACTTCCCTTGGAAAGAATGTAGTTGGTTCAAGGTTTTAAGAGGAGGCATTTTCAAGATAGCTTTAACTTTATCCAGGTCAATCTCGATTCCCCGATGACAGACAATGAATCCTAGAAATTTCCCGGAAGGCACACTTTAAGGGATTCATTTTAATGTCATATCGTTGTAACCATTCCAACATGATCCTCAAATCGTACAAATGGTTTATTTTTTGTTTACTTTTGATGATCAAATCATCCATGTAGCATTCTACTTGGTTATGGATGAGGTCGTAAAAAATCATCGTCATTGCGAACTGATATGTTGCTCCGGCTTTCTTTAAGCCGAACGACATCACTGTGTAGCAGAAAATTCAAATCGGTGTTCTGAAGGTTGTATGTACTGCATCCTTTGGAGCCATTTTGATTTGGTTGTATTTCAACGATCAGTCCATGAAGGAGGAAATTTCGTGTGTTGAAGCGATATTGACCATCATTTCTGGTATTGGTAGCGGAAACTCGTCTTTTGGACATGCCTTGTTCAAATCTCTGAAGTCGAAACAAACACAGATCTGTCTGTTTTTCTTCTTAATAGGTACAATGTTAGCTAACCACATGGGCTATTGTTCTTCTTTTACAAACTTGGCGTCTATTAAGTTCTTCACCTCGGCGATGACTTGTTGTTCTATTTCGAGGCACATTCTCCTGGGAGCTTGTTTTACTGGGGTTAAATTCTTGTCCACCCCGAGTTTATGGACTGCAACCACTGCTGACAGTCTTGGCATTTCTTCGTAGCTCCACGTGAAGCAATTTTTGAATTCTGCTAGTAGTTTGACCAGTTCTGCGGACTCTTTGTCATCAAGTAGAGAACTTATAAATGTAGGTCAGGGTCGTTCTTCAGTCCCGAGGTTAATCTCTTTCAATTCATCAATGGTAGATTTAATTTATTCCTCAAATTTTGGCAGAGCATCTTCAATTAGTTGATCAATAGAGTCATCCTCTATATCAAGGCAATCCTCTTCTGACTCACTAGTAACAACCATGCAAAATTCAGAATCATCGACTGGTCCGACTGTACCAAATACGAGACCCTCTTTTAAGTTGGGAGTTCGACTTTCAAAATTCCTTAATTTTTCAAAAAGCTGAAATTTATCTTTTGGTATTTATTTTGATAAGTTT
>NW_018240881.1:0-1602 GCF_001263595.1 Phalaenopsis equestris | reverse complement strand
AAAATGTTCCAAATTTGAACCAATCCCCTGTCACACCTCTACGTCCGATCTCATTGAAAAGTCCTACCCTTTGAAACTCCTTGAAGATAATATTTTCTGATTTTTATCAAGAGTTTTCTTAGGTGACTTTGGTCAATTAAGATGTAATTAACTATAGGGCCTTGCCCTTCTAGGAAGCATGTCTGCACCCAGCTTAATATAAACCCTATTTAATTCTTTATATTAAATAGGAGAACTTGTCGGCAAATAAAAAGGTTTCGCAGACCAAACGGACGTCATACTTTCCTTAGTCTATTTAATCGAGCCTCGTCCTCAAGTCTTGTGTTTATCCTTTCGGATAGATACAGGATTTGAGGTACAATGCACTTTCATTTTAAACTATGAAAAATATGGGGTCAGCTTGATTTCATACTTCAACGTCCTTCTGAAGCAGGCGACGGGATTTCGATTCCGATGACCGACAGCTTCTTACGAGCAACTCCCTACAACCATCCCCGAAATAACGCTGACAACATGATAAAAGAAAAATATAGGGTGGCAATTTTTTGAATTTAAAGTTTAAAACTAAAGTTAGCAAGATTTTCTACTTTTTACAAGACATAGAGTCAAGTTCAATCCTAAACTAATCAAGTTCAATCCTAAACTAACTAACATAGTAAGTACTCAACACAACAATAACAATTACTACCCTAGAAATTAAAACAAAATACTAACAAAACACAACAGCACAATACAATTAAACAAAATAAAAGTCTCACACATCACAAGGTTTAAACAAATACACAAGTGCAAATGTAGCAAGTCTAAACCACATAGTCCAACTACATGTTACAAACATAAAAATAAATCAGTCATCCTCCTCATGATTTTTAGAATCACCGTTCTTCCAGATATATGCAGGCTCATAGTCAGGGTATCTAGGATATGGAGGAAATTCCACTCCTTGGTTACCCCTAATGACGTTTTCTAGAGATGAATAAAATTTCTCTTCATAATCACTTTTTCTTCTAATGTACTCATCAATATGATCTGCAAAATGCTCTAAATTTTGTTCTTTATCTGTCGTATAATTGATATTATCCATCATCCTCTGTAATAATTGACTTTGAGTTTTTCTAGACTCACATATAAAAGTAGAAGCTCTTGAGGTAGATGGTTTAGATGTAGAAGCAGTAGACATCTCCATTCCATAGCTCCTTGAAAATCCTCCTCTCCAGCCAAAAATAGAATGCTCCAAATATGACTTCACATTAACACTAGTAATTGGTTTTAAAGGCAACAACACTTCCTCCTAGTTATCATATCTCATTGCAGCCTGCTCACATAAGGAAAGGAGCAAGGAAGTAAATCCAAAACCTGTAGTAGTAGCGGCAATGACATAACTGATGATAGTCTGATAAATCAACACTCCGATGTTGATGACCTTTCCTTCTTGGATACAAAAACTCAACATCGATCTCTCTTTGGTAACTTCACTGGATGATTTGTAGGTAATAGATGGGATGAAATAAAATAGTGCCACGCCTTTGAAGGTGCACTTAACTTTGATGTAGCAAAGTTAACTCTCCTCTCATTTGTGTTCTTCTGTAGTCCTCTTTGAAA
>NW_018240880.1:0-779 GCF_001263595.1 Phalaenopsis equestris | reverse complement strand
CCCCATCTTTGACTAATTCATTTGTTCTTTATCTTGAGATTCTCCATCTCTTAAAATAATGGATTATCACGTCCATCAAAGTAATTTATTTTATCTGAGCTTGAAATTAACTCTTCAATTTTAAGGCTGATGCGTGACAAGAAAAATTTAAATCTTACATTTCAATAATAAAAATGCAAAATGACACAAAAATAACATATTCCTAGTTTACAAAATGAGTCTAAAAAAAATTGATTTCCAGAACCACTATAATGGATTCCCCGAAGCTAATCTTTTCCTACTCCCAAGATTTTGACCCACCACCTAGTCGGGCTGCTCGTTATCAAAGTTCACTAATCAAATTTGGGTCCAGATTTGATGAAGTTGAACTAGTACTTCATGGTTCATCACATACCTTAACAATGATAGTCACTTTGGAAGTCACTAAGCCTTTTAAAGAATTCAAATTGAATTGCGATGAGACTTTCCTCCTCTTAAGGCAACCTTCTCTGAAGCAACTTCTAAAAAAAATGAAGAAATAGATCGAAAAGAATGAAGATCTTTGTCGATCAGGAGGATGACATTCCAACACTGTCTGTATGTGAAGTTGGATCCAATTCCAAGCCCGGGCAGTTGACACGTACTCAATGAAGGAATAGAAATCGTTCAGACATGAGGAAAAAAAAAAGAAATTAAATGAAAACCATTAACAAGGTGGAAATTTCTAAGATCGAGGAAAGTATCTTTGGGTGTGCTTTCTTAAATAAAAATAAGTTCTTTCCAATATCTACTGATGAGGA
>NW_018240879.1:0-651 GCF_001263595.1 Phalaenopsis equestris | reverse complement strand
TTAAAAATTTATATATTATATAAATATAAAATTAATATAACTTTGCAATTTTTCTCCAAATTTGGTCATTTTTGTTACTTTTGCTCTAAATGCCTAAAATTTATATACGTGCAACAAAAACATTAAAAATATCTTTATTTTAAGTGCAATATCATCAAAAATAAGCATAAAATGTATATTTAAAACAACACATTATTTTTGTGTCTCACCTCACCAGTCATTTTATCTTGAATAACAACAGTAATTTTAGACATGGATGCACTATATTTTGAGGCCACATTACTAAGGAGTGGATCCTCATCTTCTACAAAGTTACCCATCGCTGTTCTACAAAGTAGGGATGCTTCTATTTCTGTTGTTTAAAGGCTACTTTCTCCTTCGCCGCCCTTACTGAGGCCACCTCATTGATGCTTGAGAGACGCCATAGATCCTTAGTCATCTTACCCTTCAACATTCGTCTCAAAGGCATACTACGGGACCAAGAGATGGTGACTAGTCAATACGCCTTAGCAATGTGCATATCCTTCAAAAGAGACATCACCTTATCCCACATCGGCTACGAAGGCTTGGTTCGAACACTCCAGTCGCCGGAGCAAGAACCAACCAAAAACTATTTCCTACAATCTTGTATCTTATTTTTTACTCCAAGCA
>NW_018240878.1:0-527 GCF_001263595.1 Phalaenopsis equestris | reverse complement strand
GGTATAAAAATCTCAACATATTTTCCTCTGGTCACATACGGATCATTCCTTTATTAAATATTTTATGTCAAAAAAAGATACAAAATCTGGATTAATTAGATGGGTCCTTCTTTTGCTAGAATTTGTTTTTAAGATAGTGGATAGGAAAGGAGCTGATAATCAAATTATTGATTAAATATCAAGACTTGAATAGGGAAAAGAGAAAAATAATGAGGATAACATAAATGAGAATTTTCCTGATGTCAGCACTATTTTTTGTGTGGGGTTTGCCCGTAAGAAGCTGTCGGTCATCGGAATTGAAATCCCGTTGCCCGCTTTGGAAGGACGTTTTTAAAAAATTTTAGCTTTGAAAAAGATGAAATCAAACTGACCCCATAATTTTCATAGTTTAAATTAAAAAGCACTTTACCTCAAATCATGTATCTATCCCGAAGGATGAACACAAGAATTGAGGGTGAGACTCGATCAAATAAACTAAAGAAATTGATAACCTCCATTTTGGTCTGCGAAACCAATGTATTGGCCGA
>NW_018240877.1:538-785 GCF_001263595.1 Phalaenopsis equestris | reverse complement strand
ATAATGACCTTTAAAAATCAATTAAAAATATCAAACGACCTCAAAATCCTTTGAAATTTTTATGGTAAGTTCTCTGACTTATAAATCACAGTGGAGAATAAAAATCAAATAATTTTGATCTTTATGTTCTCCAAATTAAATGTTTTAGGAAAATTGAAGTTTGCCCAAAATAGTGATGTTTTGATTTTTACAAATCATGAAATTATCTCCTAAGACTACTCTGGCCATAGGGAACTTACATGAATTT
>NW_018240877.1:0-427 GCF_001263595.1 Phalaenopsis equestris | reverse complement strand
TCTTTTAAAAAATGTTCAAATTGTGCAACTAGACAGAGGCTACAACATATAAAAATTTAGGGTCAAGGTGAGAATTCAATATGAATGGAGGATTGAAAAACTCCTAACCCTAATTTATTTTTTAAAAATAATTTATGCATCAAATTAATGTGAAAATAATTCCACATGGTTCTCCTCTGTTCACTGAGCAAAAGGACATTTTTATTTTATTTTTTTGAATTTTTTACACAAAGGTATGGATTTTTGAAGTTTAGGAGCTATTTTCTAAATTTATTAAATATCCTATTTATTTATTCAAACCGCGGGCTGACTGGATCCTCGGATCCGTCGAAAAGTCACGTGGCGCGCTCCTATTCAACGCCGCCTTCTGAGTCAGCTGCAATGCGTCGCGTTGTATCGTCCCATAAGATCATCCGGCTTGATCTCC
>NW_018240876.1:0-264 GCF_001263595.1 Phalaenopsis equestris | reverse complement strand
ATTCAACAGTTAGTATTACAAAACAAAATTTAATGACATTTTGAGACCACTTTAAATTTTTTTTCTTTGAGGTGGGTGGTTGTTCTTAAAACCAATCAAAACAAGTTTAAAAGGTATTTTGAGTGATTTTAAAAACAAATTAATTTATTTTTAAAACAAAAAAAAAACACTTAAAATGCATCAAACAAGAATATTCTAAAAAAATAAAAAATAAATAAAAACAAAAAATAAAAATAATCCAAAACAACCCCTTAGATTTCAAAA
>NW_018240875.1:0-578 GCF_001263595.1 Phalaenopsis equestris | reverse complement strand
TCAGTGGTTAATCCATTATATTGAAGTTTTTTTTTGCGGTTTTTGAGGGGTTGAAATGTAAAATTGTAAGTTTAGGTGGTCAAAACTATTACATTTAAAGTTTTGGGTAATTGTTATGTAAAAATCCCTTTCAAAATATGAGAAATTTTGCTTTTGCAAGAATTGGGTTTAGGGCTTTTTAGGTCTAATTTTATTTTTTGTCTTTATTTTTATTTATTTTTTTTTTATAAAAATATATTTGCTTAATGTATTGTTAATGTGTTTTTTATTATTATTATTATTATTTTGTTTTAAAAATAAATAAAAATGTTTTTGAAAATATTTAAAATAATTTTTGGATATTTTGAGCGTTTTTAAAAATAATATTTCTTAGTCAAATATACTAAAAGACAGTTTGGGATCACTTTTGATTTTTTCTTTTCTTTTTTTCTTCTTTTTTTTATGTTTTAATTTGAAATAAAACATATTTAATATGTTTGTTTAAGATATACTATGTTTGATTAAGATATACTTGTTTTTAAAAATATTCAAAAAAAAAGCGTTTATGTTGTTTTAAGTATTTGGAAGAATATGTTAAT
>NW_018240874.1:0-951 GCF_001263595.1 Phalaenopsis equestris | reverse complement strand
ATCTACAAGCATCACCTAATAAGCTTCTTTTATAGATAAAGATGGCATAATATATGATTTACATACATATGCTTTGTTAGATCTCAAATTATCTTTTGTGAACATGCTTTGAGAGTTAGAGCCGAAAGAAGGAGAGAAAAAGAGAGTAGAGCTGGTCAAGAATTTGCTATAGAGAGAATCCGGAGGGGAGAGCGAGTATGTCCCCTGTATTCGTATTTTCGTCTCCTATTGATAGGAGTGTATTTTGTATAATTATAGAAATGAGGGAACAATTATAGAAACTGTTATTAATATGATTAATGTTCTAATTAATTATACAGGTTTTATACTATATCTGTATTACAATTTGAATTTTTAACATGACGGTAATTTGTTTGGTTGACCTGGCTGAGTTGAGCTAATTGAGGCGACCGATCGAGTGGAGACTATGTCATATGAAGCGTGTGTCCGTCTGTTGAGGCGCTTGGTCGTTTGTTGATCGATCTCGCTTGCCACAGGTTAGTCGACCAACTGTAACAGTGCGTTTCTGCACGCACTTCGAGCTGTCGGGGCTGCACTTATGACCCACTGGCCGAACCCTTTATCATAGCGAGTTAGCTGATCCTAATCGTGCGATCACTCATTGATTGGTTGAATGCTTCCATCATTCAACCATTATTTGAACCGTCTAGTAGCTTTGAGATACGTGCTGATACATCATTCAATTCCTATGTACATAATTACATATACAACACAAACTTTAATTTTTACATACATACAACTTTGCTTACATATGAAAAGATGTATTTCACTTTTTAAAAGTTTTAAGTGATATTTAATTTAATATGATACGAATGCTTTGGGTGGCATAAACATAAAAAAATAAAGTTTAGGTTTGTGTCAGAGATAGAAATATATCAGAGTTGGGTAGTGTGTGTATATATATATAAATATATATATATAAATATAAAT
>NW_018240873.1:0-796 GCF_001263595.1 Phalaenopsis equestris | reverse complement strand
TATGCACTTCAAGGAGACCCAACAAATTCTCCAAATAGCCAACCACTAATATGAGTTCAAGTCTATACTGAGGAAAATCATATGGCCAGATCTTTGGCTTCTAAGGAAGAAACTAGGCCTCAACCAAAAGTGAGTTCAACACTTCCCCTCTCCTCTTACAACTTTAAGAGACAATCTTCTCTTTCACTCTTCTTAACTTACCCTCCTCTTCTCCTCCTTTGTGTCGCCTACATTTCTATAATAAAATCACTATTATATAGCATAGGGCCAAAATTCCAAGAGTTACCACTGACCACTAGTACTCATTCAAAATTAGTCCAAATTTAAAGAACTTAGGGAAGAAACCATTTCTGGTGCCTATGTGCCTAACTGTGGCGCCTAGGCGCTAGCTTCTCTGTAAACTGGCACTTAAGCGCCAAATCCTGGCACTTAGGCACCAGGTTAACTTTTATAAAGGGCCTCATTCTGACTTAAAATTCCTTCTTTTTTGTTTCTTTTAGCACCAATTGCGCCAACTTATTGTACCTACAATAAAAATATAGAAATATCTTCCATTAACGCACAATATCACTAAAAAAAGCATTAAATGTGTATACAAAAGTAGAATATTTTTAGACATGTTAGCTACCCATGTCTATTAAATCCACTAAGGGTCTATTTGGGACAGCTTTCTGCATGTTTTGCTTTTGAGTCTTTAACCACAGTTTTATTTTGGGCACCGCTTTCTTATTGTTTTTTAGAAATTTATATGGAGAAAGCTGTTTTTTTTAAACTTAAGCTGTTAAAGTGTGGCGAG
>NW_018240872.1:0-1282 GCF_001263595.1 Phalaenopsis equestris | reverse complement strand
TCATATCATAATCATTTGAAAAATAAGTAAAATGTATGTAATTTTTTAATTGGATTGCATTTAAATTACGACAATGAAACTCAAATTTTCTCTAAATAAAGCGACGCAGTTTTATTCGATCATGAGCTCTTAAAATATAAAAATGGAGTAACAATAATAACTGATGTCGCTATTGTTCAGGACAAAGTTACCAATAAGGCTGTAAACAAGCGGAGCCTGAGCGAGCTCGTGTTCGGCGCGTTCGAAATTGGCTCATGTACTCTAGCCATAGTCTACCAAAAGCATGGATAAAATAACCAGTTCTCCTACTTCAACTATTCCATAAAGAAAATAACAATTTACTCGAGCCTCAAAGGTGATAAAATAAATGCTTACTACTGATACTACTGAATGCAACCATTGTCATTCTTGTAGAAATTTTCATGCAAAACGTCAAGCAAATCTTCCCTTTAAATTTTGGATGGATACACTATAAACTGCATTTCATCTCAACAACAGAATAGCTGACAAAACCACTAAAAATATCTCTACCTATGAACAAGTTTATCAATCTCCACCATTATTATATCAAATCTCGTACATAAAAAAAAAACATATATATAAACGCAATAGGCGAGAATGCATATATGCAATGCCGAACAAGTTCACCATTTCTCACCATTCTTATATCAGATCTCATCCACAGAAAAAAAAAAAATAGACGACACTGCACAACTGCTCTATCAAAACCCTACAAATTTAAGTTTCACAAAAAAAATCTAATTACAACAAAAAGAAATTTAAGAAACTTTAAGATAGAGGTGAATCGAAGATAAATATGAAATATTAGAGAGAAAATACTCCAAGATAACACCTAGGTAGTCAAACGAGCGACCAAGCAATAATACCGAGCAATTGAGCCGACACAGACTATCCAAAGAAAAATATAAGCTGATATTAGAAGATGAACGGAGACGACAAACTCTGGGTTGTTGCGGCCGAAAGAGTTTAGAGAGAAAAAAGAGGGAGGGGCAGCCGAACCCGAGAAGTGAGAAAGTCTGAGAGAGGAAATAGGAATGGGGAGGTGGGGTTAGGGACTTAGGGTTTTCTTTAGAATTTAGATAGTATAAATGTTTTAATTATTAAACTTATATTATATTATTATATAAATATATAATACTAATATTAATATATCATTATTAATATTTTGTTATATATATTATTAATTGAATTTAATTTTATAAAATATGACAATATATCCTTTTAAAAAAATTAATCAATTAAAATTTTTAATATTTAATTT
>NW_018240871.1:47022-47977 GCF_001263595.1 Phalaenopsis equestris | reverse complement strand
TCATGGAAATATTTTAAATTGCTTCCTAATCACTTCAGAATAATTAGAATATTTTTCTTGTCTTTTTGAAAAAAGATATTGAATTTTCAAGCTTAAAATAAATTTTTAAGGGCTAAAAATGAGTTTTCACTAAAATAATTCCAATAAATCAAAGAAAAATTATAAAATTATAAAATTTGCTCCTTTGAGTCCTTTGATGCTAGGGAAATTTTGTAAAAATACAAAACTTAACTTTCACCACCAAAAATATTTTATTTTTATTAAATAACAAATAAATAAAAATAATTCTAATAAATTGCAGGGAATTCAAAAAATTATGAAATTTTTTTCAAAGGTTTCTCTAGTCTAGGTGCAGCTCTAGTAAAAATTTCATGGGATTATAACATACCTTGGTCGAGATAGGAATTTTCTTTGAAAAATCCTTTTTTTGCATAAAAATAATTATATAAAATAAATTAAATTTTGAAAAATCACATTTTCTCCTCTGATGTCTCAATTGGCCCATAAATGAGGTAAGATAAAAATTTCAAAGTCATTTGAATGTAATTTGACAAATTATGAAGTGTTAGAGCCTTAGGGGCAAATGTGTAATTTTGGAAATTTGGCCTTAATTAACATTTAGGCTTAATTCAAGGAGGGAAAATGGGTAACCTCTAATCTTAATCAATTCATTTTATGTTTGAAACATAAAGGGGTTAATTGGTAGAAACCAATCTCACTTTCTTAATTAAATTTCTAAATTATTAAAACTTGGAAGTTTATTAAAATTAAATGATCATGGACTTAGGGGTATGACTTTTGAAGTCAATAATTAATCAATTTAATACCCCTATTTTGATTTTCAAATAAAATCCAAATCATGAATCATGAACACCTAAAGTGTAACCCTTTTCAAAATTAATTAAGACACTCACCTAGGTCTTAAGGGCTTAGTGGTGACTTAGGCTAAATCAAA
>NW_018240871.1:46501-46959 GCF_001263595.1 Phalaenopsis equestris | reverse complement strand
GATTAAAAATTTGGCTAAGTGTTCAAATTACACTAACTTGCCTCTTTAAGGGTCTTCACCCGCATAATTTTCAAATTAAATGATAAATGATAATTACCCCTTTCTTAGGGATAATTGAGACTTCAATGTTCATTGAGTATTAAGGGTATTTATAGGATGAATTATTAAGCAACATACTAAGTTTAAAAAGAACTAGGGATTTTCCACCAGGCAGCGAGAGAGTAGCATGGACCTGCTTCTTTCTCCAGATTTGTTGGACATCTCGAAGACCTACTAAAGTTAATATATCTTGCTTGATAAATTCATCCTTAATTAAACTTCTAAGGACCCACCAAGATATGACATAGGGTTAGGAAAATTACCAAAACTTTACTTTTCCTGCTCTTCATAAACTGCCTTAACATGCATTTCAAGCTTCAGGTGGTGGAACGAGAAGACTCGCCAGGTACACTTTTACA
>NW_018240871.1:46085-46419 GCF_001263595.1 Phalaenopsis equestris | reverse complement strand
AACAACGACCTCACCCCTCATGAAAACTAAAACTATCAGGATAGCCACATAACCAAAACCAACATTTAGGATGAATTATTAAGCAACATACTAAGTTTAAAAAGAACTAGGGATTTTCCACCAGGCAGCGAGAGAGTAGCATGGACCTGCTTCTTTCTCCAGATTTGTTGGACATCTCGAAGACCTACTAAAGTTAATATATCTTGCTTGATAAATTCATCCTTAATTAAACTTCTAAGGACCCACCAAGATATGACATAGGGTTAGGAAAATTACCAAAACTTTACTTTTCCTGCTCTTCATAAACTGCCTTAACATGCATTTCAAGCTTCAG
>NW_018240871.1:45464-45874 GCF_001263595.1 Phalaenopsis equestris | reverse complement strand
CACAACATTCAAAATATAAAACAACTCAAAATTTAATCACAAACATCACACAAAACTATAACTTCAATTAAATTAAGATGTCTCTATCGGATGATCGGGAACTCCTCGGAGGAGGTAACCTACGGTTGCTAACAAGGCTTCCCATGGTTTAAATGAAATTTTGGAACTCATTAAGTTGAGTTTAGTAAGTTCATTTGGACCAAGTGAATCCAACAGAAAATAGTGGCGCCGGAACGAGGGAACCATAGGATCCTAACTAGTGTCGCTCTAATCAACTTTAATATGCCCTCATAAAATTTTAAAAACTTCAACCATAGGGCCACCTGATTTGACATTATAAATTGACACGCTAAACAACTCAAACTCATCGCGGCAAGGAGCTTGGAGCTAGCATGGTGGGAAGCAAGGCG
>NW_018240871.1:18219-45253 GCF_001263595.1 Phalaenopsis equestris | reverse complement strand
GAGGATAGCTTGGGAAGTCAACGAGGTTCTCCTCTGAATCCATGACATCCCCTAGTTTTTCCTCCTTTAGATTCTACAATAAAATGTTCCAAATTTGAACCAATCCCCTTTCACACCTCTACGTCCGATCTCATTGAAGAGTCCTACCATTTGAAAAATCCTTGAAAACAATATTTCTTGATTTTTATCGAGAGTCTTCTTAGGTGACTTTGGTCATTTGAGATGTAATTAACTATAGGGGTTTGCCCTTATAGGAAGCATGTCCGAACCCAACTTAATATAAACCCTATTTAATCCTCTATATTAAATAGGGGAACTTGTCGATAAATACAAAGGTTTCGTAGACCAAACGAACGTCATACGTTCCTTAGTTTATTTGATCAAGCCTCATCCTCAAGTCTTGTGTTTACCCTTCGGGATAGATATAGGATTTGAGGTACAGTGCTCTTTCATTTTAGACTATGAAAACTATGGGGTCAGTTTGATTTCATACTTCAACGTCCTTTCGAAGCGGACGACGGGATTTCAATTCCGGTGACCGACAGCTTCTAACGGGCAACGCCCCACAAACAAACCCAAAATAGTGCCAATATTGCACCTAGCACATCATGCACCAATCTGGCAAATCATGCACCAACGCTTTGGATTTTGGCGCATGATGCGCCAGTTTGGGGCATCATGCGCCAAACCCCAAAATTGGCTATTTTTGCTCCAATTTTTTTTCCTTTTGCCATTTTTGCTCCAAATGCGTAAAATTGGTATAACTGCAAAAAAAACACAAAAATACCTTTCTTTAAAGTGCAATATCATCAAAAATAGGCATAAAAAGGGTACTTAAAATAGTATATTATTTTTGTGGATCAAAATCCCCCAAACATAAATGTTACTTGTCCTCAAGTGACACTTTATTACATAAAAGCATATGACTTTAGGATATAGATTAACTTATCACATCTATACTTTAGTTCAATAAATAGAATAGCAAAAATTAAGAACAAACTTTAATAACTTAAGTTCAAACTCTAAGTCTAGGAATATCTTGTAATTAAATTTAAGATTTCTGATTCTCTATTCATTTCAAGAAGAATTGCAATTTGTCATGCTAAGAACATTTAGAACATTCACATGAATAGAACTTCATGAAAACTTTAATAAGAATGCTACTAAAACTTCAATACAAGTTTAGAAAGTGTAATAAAGCTCCTTCCTTAAGTTGATTCAAGTGAAGCCATTTTTTGATTAGGCATCTTCTCAAGCTTCTCCTCACTCTTTTTTTTTTCTTTTTCTTTTCTTTCTCTATTTTTTTTCTTTTAGGATATTTTTAATCATTTTTTTTCTTTTTATTTTTGTTTTTTCAGGTGAGGACTACTATATCTGGATAGCCTTTAATAGTTTTGAACTTCATTATCTTCTTCTTAAAGTCAAAACTCCACACTTCTCCTTACTTAATAAAGTCATACTATTTCATGATTTTTCATAAAGCCTCATTCCTTTCTTCTTACATCAAACTCTAAAATTCTTAACACTTCAAAAATACAATTTTCGTTTACTTAAAATAGAAAAACATAGTCTTATCCTATCATACCAAATATCTTTATCTTTAGAATTGACCTTCATTATTAAAAACTTTTTACCTAAATTTACTATAATATTTATAAAGATAAGTATAGTCATTTAAAGTTAAATCTTAATATCCAAGGTCATATTAAATTAATTTTGAAAAATATAGCCACTTAAGGACAAATAAAATTTAGTTTTCTCCATTTCAAAAGAAATTTTCTTTCCCCCCAAACTTTATTTTTAAATGATTTTTTTAAAAATATTTTAGTACAAAATTTTAGTTGGTGAAAGAAAATAGTAAATGCATGAAATGCATGAAAGCATGAAAGTAAAAACTAACTTGTAGAGGATTTCTGAACATGAAATTGGTTCTGCATACTGTAAGTACTAAATGTAAAACTACATATAAAAATTTGCTGGGAATTAAAACAGAAATACTAAAATTGAAAAACAAAAACTAAAAAATACTACCAATTCAACAAGATCAAACTAAAAATACTAAAACTAGAACTGAAAAGTAAAAAATCTACTATTACTATTACAAATTATAGGTCCACAACAAAACATAAAAATCTTAAATCCAACAAGTCCTAAATAAAAGTGCATTACAACACAAACAAATATACAAACAACACATAATATCAAATCAAACTTAAACTTAACTATTTGTCCTCATTTCCTTCCTCACCATCATCATCATCATCATCATCGTCATCTTCTTCTTCTTCTCTTGCTTCTCATCTTCATCACAAATGGGAGCATAGGGAATAGAGCTGGAGCAAGTAGGAAAATTCACATTAGTTTCACCCATGAAGTGTCTAACATTAGCATTTTGAAAATCTATATCATGCTGAACTCTCCTCTACTAATAATTATCATTATGTGCATTCCTTTCTTCTATATCTTCCAACTGAGTCTGTATATTAAAGATATCATATTTTTAAATCATGAGCTGGTCCATAATGCCTTCCAACGATGCAGAACTATAAGTAGATGCCTCTACACCAGATGTAGAGGGTTTATCCCTTCTTCCACTTCTATACTCAACAAATGATTCTACTTATTAAATCATGTGCCTCCCAATCAGATTCAGAGGCTGTAATCTTTCTTCATTTCTATGGAATTCAACTCCTGATTGTTCACATAGAGTGAAAATCAAGGCAGGATATCCTAAGCCTCCAACAGTAGCACTACCAGCAATACTCCAAGCATGATGAACTATAAGCACACCAACATATTTTTCCTTCATGTTTTGAATGTAATAGTTCAACACAACTCGATCCTTTGTAAGATCAGCAAGATGATCTGTAGGTAAACGTCTAGCATAGATGAAGTGATTGCATACTTTGGATTGAATTTTCAACATGGACGCAGGGAAGTTAACTATTTTGTTATTCTTTATCTTCCACTCCCCTCTTCAATCAGTCAGAAAGGCAATGATATCTTTTAGTGATGAATCAGTGATAAAAAAAGCGGCATATTCATCATTGTAGACATTCCTCAGCCCATATAACACAGTAATCCTTTTGGAGGTAAACTCAACTTGTGTACCTCTCATCAGGATATGATCTCTCACAGTGAACCTTAGGTTTGCATAGAACTTCCGAACCGTTGGGACAATCACAAAAATAGTCAACTAGCAAAATCTCTCCAAATTTCTGGCGAGAATCAACCGTTCAACCTCGCCTCCCAGGTTTGCCAATGACCTTTCTTGGATCAATCTTTGGGTCTCAATTTGTGTGTTGTAACAGTGTTGAGCCTTGAAATTAGTAAACATTTGAGCATCAAATTTGTTCGACATTCTTCCTCTTTTTGTAGGAGGAGCCATCAGAGATTTTACCAAAATCCAAATAAAATCCAAATAAATTATTAAATCGTAATTCTAACTCCCGAAGCAAGATTATTTGATAAGAAACTTTTTCACCATGAGTTTTCTTCAAGCATTTTCATAATTTAGATCTTTCAAAATCCATGGTGAAAATAAAAAATTTTTAAGTTAAATTGAAGCTCTTACCAAGAGAAGATGAAATCTATGATGTTTGGCCTCCAAAAACTTCTCCTTAGCCCAAAACGTGATGCCCTAGACTAAACGTTGGAGGTGGAAGATGACCAAGTTGCAAAAATGGAGGTTCTTAGTGTGATTTCACAATTTTTTAGGCAATCTGGTGTGCTCAGAGCTTTGGCGCACCGTGCGCCAAATCTATCGCATCATGCGCCATGGCTTTATAAGTTGGCGCATCATGCGCCAGAGCGTATTTTTTCAAGATGTCGGTCTCTGTGGAAATCTGCTCCATACCACTTTAATTCAACCTCTATTTGACTCAAATAAACCTTTCTAAGCATAATTATACATCAAACTAACACAAAATTTCACAAACAACACAAAACTCATATTTATATACGAAATCCACATTATTATGAAATAAACATCTTTCAAGCCAACACATAACAAATTCATTGTTCTAAAACAAACCAACGTCATAACACTGAAATTTAAACATCAAACTTCATAACAATAAACATAGATAGTGCAATAATAGAAAGTAAAGGCAATCCAACATAACAAACTAAAATAAACAATACGAGACAAAATGTTTCATGCTTAACTCAACTTCAAACATCTTCTTCACTCTCATCCGCTAGTGCACATACATATTGTATAAGGGCTTAAATGAAAATTCATTAGTTGAATTTTCCTCCTCAATCCACGCATGCTTCATGAACATACGTACTAGACCATCTTCAATACGCCTTGTATGTTCAAAATGTTCCTTGAGTCTCTAATCCAAGTGATCCAGCATTTTAGAAATATTCTCAATTGCGTGCATATGATTATGCACCCCTTTTTCTATCTTCTTGATTCTTTTTGAAAGTGCACTCAAGCTGTAGTACGGTTGAATAGGTAATGAATTTTGAGATCCTTGATCCATTAGTACATTCATATCATTTTCATTTCCCATTTTAATGCAACTGTAGTATACTTCAGGATCCATAGGCTTCCAAGGCAGTAGTACTTTCTCCCAACTTTCATAAGGTACTTGTGATTGATAACAGAGCTGGAAAATAGAGTTGGAAAATACTGGAAAATAGTAGATAGATGTCCCAATCCAGTTGCAGATCCATTCATGATCAAACTCAAAACTGATTTTTCAATTATGGCTCCAATATTAACAAGTTTTCCAATTTGAATACAGTAGTTTAGGATAACACTGTTCTTAGTGACCTTACTAATTTTCATAGTAGGCGGTAATTTTGAGGAAATGAAGAAATGCCACGCCTTTGAAGTAGGATTTAACAATGATGAAGAAAAACTCACATTCCCATCATCTCAAGCTTTCCAATTAGCATCTTCATCTATAAGGTAACGGTAGAGTTCATCCATTTTGTCTCTTGTATGGGTAAAATTTGCATAGCGGTAGACAGGCATGTTCTCGATCATAAAAATTTTTTTGATTCTCTAAGGAGTGAACTGCACAAACCTGCCTCGCATGTAGATTATTCCTTGGTTGATCCCATGAAGATTTGCATAAAATTCTTTCATCACAGGGACGACTATAGTGGCAGTAGTGTAGCAAAGCAGTTCCCAATGCCTCTTCGCAATAAGTTCTTTGACTCGAGTATTCAGTTTGTTGAATCCTCGATTCACAAATCCATCTCTTTGATAGATTCTTCTTCACTGTAACTCGATCATGCAACTTCTATGCATCAAAACTGATGAACATTATTCGGTTGAAAATTCCAAAACTAGTGGAGTTTCTAGAGTGGGAAGCCATAGGAATTGAAAAGTGGTGACTCTTCCCTCATTTCCCCCATGCTAAAATGTTTTGGAGTTGGTTTTTAGCAGTTAGTTGAAGGTGTCCCTACCAAAAACCACCAAAAACTACAAACTGAAACGTTTAAGTCATTTTTGTCTCAGTGGTGCATCATGCGCCAGCTTTCTGGAATTCAGAGCATCATGCGCCAATCTGGTGCATCATGCGCGAGTTACAATTTTTTTGTCATTTTGATTTTGATCAAACAAATTCTTAGTATTTTCAAAACATTAGGCAAATAAAGATGTTTCTAAACATTTTTCTCAAACACACGAACTACATAAAGACATAAACTTAAACATACATATAAGATTTTAAACAAAAACTAAAAAATCAATATAAATAATGATATATATGGGTTGCCTACCACAAAATTGCCTCCCACAAAGCGCTTGGTTTAATGTCGTCAACCCATCATTTCCAGTCTCATTCTGGGTGATCCAATATGATAGTCTCTTTAACATTTGGTCTTCAACCATCAAAATAAGGTTACAATTTGTTCCCATTCACTTTAAATATTCTTCCTGTTTTGGGATCTTCAATATTGACTGCTCCATAAGAATAGACTTTTATAACTCTAAATGGTCCTTTCCACATAAACTTTAATTTTCTTGGAAATAACTTCAATCTTGTATTATATAATAAAACTTCATGTCCAGGTTTAAATTATCTTTTTACTATCTTTCAATCATGTCATTTTATCATTTTTTTCATCTAAATCATCGTATTATCTTTAGATTTATTCCTAATTTTTCCAAGCTCATTCAATTGCAATAATATTTTATCACCAGCTTCTTTCAAATTGAAATTAAATTATTTTATCACCCAATAAGATTTATGTTCTATTTCAACTAGCAAGTGACAAGTCTTCCTAAAAGTCGTGACAAGTCTTCCTAAAAATTAATCTATATGGGGACATTCCTATAGGTGTGTTATAAGTTGTCCTGTATGCCCTTAATGCAGTATCTAATCTAATAAACCAATCCATTTTTCTAGGATTAATACTCTTCTCCAAAATATCTTAATTTCACTATTAGATACTTCTGCTAATCCACTAGTCTGGGGATGATAAGCAATTGAAATTTTATGCATTATATTATATTCTTCCGCCAATCTTGCAACTCTTGCATCTCTAAAATGAGATCCTCCATCAGTAATGATTACTCTGGGCATTCCATATCTTGTAAAAATATTTTTAATTAAAAATTTTGAAAAATTCTGAGCATCACATCTAGATGAAGAGATTGCTTCTATCCATTTTGAAAAATAATTCACCGCAATCAATATATATATTTCCAAATGAAGGCATGAATGGTCCCATAAAATCTAATCCACATGCATAAAAAATTTCAATTTCTAAATTAAAATTTAGAGGCATTTCATTTCTTCTAGAAATGTTACCTACTCTCTGACATCGATCACATGTTTATATATATATATCTAAATAGAGTAGGCCAATAAAATCAAGTTTGTAAAATTTTTTGAGAAGTTCTATTAATCCCAAAATGTCCTCCAAATTCATAATCATGACATTTTTGAATAATCTCTTGAATTTCTTTATATCTCTTTGAATAATCTCTTGAATTTCTTTATAAGGCACACATTGTCTTATAACTAAATCTTTACATTGTTCATAAAAATGAGGATCATCCCCAAAATAAGATTTTGCATCATAAATGAGTTTCCTTTCCTATTGTTTTATTAGTTTATGTGGTAAAATACCAATAACAATATAATTCATAATATCAGCAAACCAAGGTTTTTCCCATCCTTTTACAGCATAAAGTTGTTCATCAGGAAAAGTATCTTTAATATTTCTCTCCAAATCAAGTTTTTCTTCTCATTCTAACCTCAATAGATGATCAACCATTTGATTATAAGTCCCTTTCCTATCGACTACTATAAAATCAAACTCTTGCATCAGAAGTATCCCTCTTGTTAATCTTTATTTTGCATCCTTTTTTTCTGCATCAAATATTTAATAGCAAAATGGTCAGTATGCACAACACACTTAGTTCCAATTAAATATGACCTAAACTTATCAAAAGTATACACAATTCCTAATAACCATCTTTCTGTGGTGGTATAGTTAATCTGAGCAGAATTAAGAGTCTTACTAGCGTAATATATGACCTTGAAAATCTTATCATATTTCTGCTCTAAAACAGCTCCAATTGCATAATCACTAAAATCACACATTAATTCAAAAGGTTTCTCCCAGTCTGGTGAAACCATTATAGAAGCAGTGTTCAGTTTTTCCTTTAAAGTTCTAAAGGCTTTAAGGAAATCTTGGTTAAAGTCAAACTTTGCATCTTTTTCTAGAAGTTGGCATAAAAGCTTTTTCTAGACTTTGCATCTTTTTCTAGAAGTTGGCATAAAAGCTTAGTAATTTTTGAAAAATCTTTGATATATTGCCTATAGAATCCAGCATATCCTAAAAAGCTTCTAACTCCTATTACAGTATTGGGTGGAGGTAGGTTTGATATAACCTGAATTTTTGCAAGATATACTTCCATGTCATTTTCTGAAATTTTATGTCCAAGAACAATTCCTCCTTCAACCATAAATTGACATTTCTCCCAGTTCAAAACAAGATTAGTCTTTTCACAACGTTCCAGAACTTTCTCTAATTGATTTAGAAATGTTTTAAATGAAGTTCCAAATATAGAAAAATCATCCATAAAGACTTCAATCCCCTTTGCACTCAAATCACTAAAAATTGACATTTACATCTTTGAAATGTTGCAGGTGTGTTACATAATCCAAAAGGTATTCACCGAAAAGTAAAAGTACCATAAGGATTACTAAATGTTGTTTTATCTTGTTCCTCAGGATTAATAGGTATTTGGTGATAACCGATATATCCATATAGGAAACAAAAATATTTGTGCCCAGCCAATCTATCCAACGCCTGGTCCAAAAAGGTAAAAGAAAATGATCCTTCTGAGTGGCAGAATTTAATTTTCTATAATCTATGCAGATTCATCATCCAGTGACTTGTCTTGTTGATATTAATTCATTATGCTCATTTGTCACTACAGTTACACCTCTTTTCTTTGGAACACAGTGAACTGGAATCACTCTAGCACTGTCTGAAATAGAATAAATTATTTCCGCATCTAACCATTTTATAATTTCTTTCTTAACCACTTCTTTCATCATAGGATTCAATCTCCTTCAAGGATCAGTTCTTGGTTTATGTTTATGTTCCAATAAAATTCTATGCATACAGATGCACCATTGTTATTATTGGGCATCAGTTAGTTCTTTGGAACACAGTGAATTGGACTCACTCTAGCACAGACTGATTCCTTTAATATCAGCTAATTTCCATCCAAAATCCTTCTTAAATCTTTTTAAAGTTTCTAAACATTGTTATTATTGGGCATCAGTTAGTTCTAAGGATACTATGACAAGTAGTGTAGATAAATCTCCAAAGAATGCATACTTCAAATGTGTATGAAGTGTTTTCAATTCTAGTTTAGGGGGTTTCTTAATAAATGAAATCGAATTGTTATCATTTTTTGTAGGATCTAACATTTCAAAATTTTCCCGAACATATTTTAGTTCTTTCGTACTCACTTCCATAGACTCATCTTGGATTTTATCCTCATCTCGATATTCCATATATTCCTTTTCAACTTTGCTTTCATATGTCTTTTTGAAATATTCATGGCTTAGATACTCATTACTATCCATTATGAAGCACTCAATCTCTCTTTTGCATGGTATCTCATTGATTTTGCAATATTAAATGTAACCTTTTGATCACTAACTCTCATAATTTGTTCTCATTTCTACACATCTATCAAAGCTCTTGCAGTGGCTAGGAATGGTCTTCCTAAGATAATAGAAATTTCTTTGTCTTCCTTCATATCTAATACAATAAAGTCAATAGAAAAGATAAATTTATCAATCTTTACTAAAACATCTTCTATAACTCATTTAGGATAGGTAATCGAACGATCAACTAACTGAAGAGTTGCAGGTGTAGGTGCAATATCTCCTAAGCCCAACCTTCTGAAAGTTGATAATGACATAAGGTTATTATTTGCTCCAAAATCACATAAAGCTTTTCTATAAAATCATTAACCAATAGCACGAGAAATTGTAAAACTTTCAGGATCTTTAAGTTTTTTAGAAAGCTTCTTTTGAATTATAGCGCTACACTCTTCACTGAGTGCAACAGTCTAATTATCTATAAACTTCCCTTTCTTATTAAGTATATCCTTCATGAACTTCACATATCTTGGCATATATTCCAAAGTTTCAACAAATAGAATGTTTATCGTCAATTTCTTCAAAATTTCCAAAAACTTTGAAAATTGATTATCTCTATACTTCTACTTCAATCTTTGAGGAAAAGGAGGTAGTGGTCTTTCTACAGTGATTTTAATTGGTTTAATAGGACTTTCTGACTCACAAAGAAAATCTTCAACTGAATTTTCATTTTCCACCCCATATTTTTCAATTTCAACTTCTAGTTAAACTCCTTCCTTTAATTCTTTTTAGTTGAATAACTTTAATTTGCTCCATGTTCTGATCTTTAGGATTTACTTCAACATTACTAGGCAATGTTCCTGGAGGTTTATTGCTAAGTGCAATAGCAATACATCCCAATTGATTTCTTATATTTGTGATTACAGCTCCTTGACTCTGTAATTGACTTTCAATTTTCAATATTAATTCTTCCATTAATAACTTTTTCTCGTTACTTAGCAAATTATTAAATCCTGGAGGATAATAAGGTTTATAAGCTTGATTTCCTTGATTATTGGAGCTTCTCACTGCATTTGCAACATCATTTCCCCATTGTGGATTTGCAGCATTCAAGTTATTATTACTTCAACTAATGTTTGGATGATTCTTCCAACTAGGATTATAATAATTGGCATAAGGACTACTGGAAAGATTTTTTATTACATTTAAAGTCTCAAAAGAAGATTGAGATTCTATCATTTGTCCAAATGAGTTCTCCTCAAGCACAGGTGTTGTTTGAGAATAATTCATTCCATATTGATCTATCTTCTTTGATATAGCAGCTATTTGAGCAGCTAATATAGATATTGCATCAGAATCATGAATACTAGCTACTCTTTTTGGATTTACCCTATTTGAGGGCTATTGAAAATTATTAGTAGTCATCTCTTTAATTAATGAATATGCTTCATCAAATGGTTTTGACATTAATGATCCACCAGCAGTACTGCCAATTATTGATCTAAGAGATCCAACCAATCCATTATAAAAAGTTTGAATTATTAACCAATCTATCAACGCATGGTGTGGACACTTCCTAAAAAGATCTTCAAATCTTTCCCTGGCTTTATAAAATGATTCCTTTTTAAACTCAAAAATAGTTGTAATATCATTTCTAAGCTTAGCAGCTTTTGAAGGTGGGAAATATTTAGGTAAAAATTATTATGATAAATCTTCCCAAGTTCTGATAGATCTAGGTGCTAGCGAGTTTAACCACATCTTAGCCTTATCCCTCTATGAAAAAGGAAAAAATTCTAAGTCTGGCAGCATCATCCGACACTCTATTATATTTAAATGTAGCACACAATTTTAGAAAACTAGCAAGGTGTAAATTAGTATCTTTTGTTGGCGTTCCCCCAAACTGATTGTTTTGTACCATTTAGATAATAACAAGTTTAAGCTCTATTGAATTGGCAGGGTTTTGCATACTCAAATGAATTTTATCTGTTGTAGGATTAGCATAATCTCTTAAAGGTCTCTCATAATGTTCATTTTCATTTCCAGCATTACTTGAGTTGCAAGCCATTTTACTAGAATGATTTTTCTCTTTTTCTTGTTTATGAATTATTATAATAGTTCTTTCTAAATCAGAATCGTACACTTGTAAATTTTTTGATGTTATACTACCCATAAATAAAATAAAACAAGTATTAAAAAATAAGTAACACACTTAAATAAGGAAATGATCAAAAGAAACTACAAATACCATTTTTTTTAATATTTTAAAATAAATTAAAATAATTGATACGTTTTGTTGCTTCCCCGACAATAATGCCAAAAACTTAATGCACGTAAACTTGGGATTAAATTAATAATAAATATGCAATGTAACCCAAATAATAATTTAACTTTAATGAAAATAATTTATCTTTAAAACCTTTTTTAAACTCCCAACTCCATTTTATATATAATGCAAGTATATGTATCATTCAAGTAATACAAAAATTTATCTTTAAAACCTTTTTTAAACTCCCAACTCCATTTTATATATAATGCAAGTATATGTATCATTCAAGTAATACAAAACTCTAATGGAGTCCTAGATATGGATCCCACAGGGAAACTTGAAATATATATAAGCTAGATATTTATATTCTATTCATAAATTAAAATAAAAATAAAAGTAAAGTAAAGTAAGAAGTTTTAAGTTAAACTACTCAAGTGTAATGCTACTAAATATACAGATGTATGACTATATATACAGATGTATGACTACAACAGTTAAGTTAAACTAGATGCTAAACTTTCAAAAGTAAAATTGCTGAAATAAAATAAAGGTTTTTAATGATGAAAAGTTCAAGTATGAGAAAACTCCCTTCCCCTTTAAAATGAAAAAATGGCTTGTGAAGAAATTTAAATCAATTAAAAAATATATTTAAAAGTTATTTTGTGCGAAATATGAGCAATCTTATTCTCTACCCTCTTCCGAGTGTTGTAAGAAAACATTTTTAATCCATAGTTTGGTCCCTAATTTTGTGGTTAGGTTGGGAGGATACCGGCTGTCACTCCAGAGCTCCCACTACTCCCTTACCTGAGGGCTAACATGCTCACATTAGTTTCCACACAACTGAATCAAATTGGTGATTCCAATCTGTCACCTTAAAATCTTCCACTTCTACATTCAACAAAGTATATTTCCTTATTTATTTGCACCCAATCCAAGGGATGACATACTCTCCTATGAAATGAAATGTGATTCTCCCTTTTTTGTAGAAATCATATCCCCTTTTCAAAACATATGTTTCTCAACACACTTTAACAATTCAATTGGCCAGATCAAAAAGAAAATAAAGATCAGAATCCCTTTTTTGTAGAAATCATATCCCCTTTTCAAAACATATGTTTCTCAACACACTTTAACAATTCAATTGGCCAGATCAAAAAGAAAATAAAGATCAGAATTCAAATCATCATAAATTATTGACATTTAAAATCATAGAAAACAAAATCAATTCTTCACAAAATCTTTTTTCTAAGTAGGGAGAAGAATAAAGAAGACTACTCATAATTATTGAGAAGGATACGATAAAACACGGACTTCATATATAGAAACAAGTTTACAAACAAAAGAAATGAAAAATACAAATTTTCTCACAATCCTTCCCAAGAAATTCCCTAGAAGTTCTCTCCAACCCTTTTCTCTCTTTAAAAGCACTCATAATTCTCTCTTTAAAGTGTAATGAAGAAGAAATCTCTCATCTTCTCTCTCCTCTTACAATCTTAGAAGAAAATCTCCAAGCCCTTGACTTTCTCTCTATCTTACCCTCTTAGTTCTCACGCCACCTCTCTTTTTTGCCTTTTTTTCTTTTTCTGCCCCCTTCTCGTCGAAGTTCTTATCATACTCTATTTTATTTTGGGCTGCCTCCTATTAAAAGAGTTTCAATTTCCCTCCAAAATTCCAAAGTCAAACCTTTGAATTTAAGAGATGTGCCTCTTTAATCCAAGAGTCAAATCTTTTCAAATTAGAACCTTCCAAAGTGTCTAGATGCATTGAATTCCCATGGAGTGTTTAGAAAAGTATCCTATTGAAAATTTGCACAAAATTTGTCTTGAACCGCCTTAATTTGAAAAAGTTGCTCCTGACACATCATGTACCGATCTGGCGCATAATGTAGAACCTTCCAAAGTGTCTAGATGCATTGAATTCCCATGGAGTGTTTAGAAAAGTATCCTATTGAAAATTTGCACAAAATTTGTCTTGAACCGCCTTAATTTGAAAAAGTTGCTCCTGACACATCATGTACCGATCTGGCGCATAATGCGCCAACGCTCTGGATTTTGGTGCATCATGTGCCAATTTGGCGCATCATGCACCAAACCACAAAATGGGTTGTTTTTACTCCAAATTTTGCTTCATTTTCCATCTTTGCTCTAAATGCCTAAAAATGGTATACTTGCAACAAAAACACAAAAGTACCTTTTTTAAAAGTGCAATATCATAAAAATAGGCATAAAAAGGGTACCTAAAGCAATATATTATTTTTGTGTATCAAGAGTGTAGCGCTATAATTCAAAAAAAGCTTCCTGAAAAACTTAAAGATGCTGGAAGTGTTATAATTCCTTGTGGTATTGTTAAAAGATTTTTTTGAAAATCTTAATATGATTTAAGAACTACTATTAATCTTATGCGGTTTTTATATTTCAGTAGGTTGGGTTTAGGAGATATTTCTCCTACAACAACAACTTTTCAGTTAGCTGGTCATTCAATTAACTATTCTATAAGATTTATAGAAGATGTTTTGGTAAAATTTAATTAATTTATCTTTACAATGGACTTTATTGTATTAGATATGGAGGAAAATAAAGAAATTCCTATCATTTTAAAAAGACAATTCATTTCCACAGGAAGAGCTTTAATAGATGTGCAGAAAGGAGAACTAACTATGAGAGTTAGTGATCAAGTGGTTATAATTTAAATTGCAAAATCAATGAGATGCCTTGCAAAAGAGCAAGAGAATGCTTTAGAATGGATATTATTGAATATCTAAGCACAAAATATTTTAAAAAAACATTTGAAAAGGAATTTAAAAAGGAATATGTAGAATATCAAGATGAGAATAAAATTCAAGATGAATCTATGGAAGTTAGTAAAGAAGATTTGGATTATGTTCACGAAAAATTTGAATTGTTAGATAATATAGAAAGTAATAAGAATTTGATTTCATTTATGGAGAAACCTCCTAAACTAGAACTAAAAACACTTCCTAGACATTTAGAGTATGCATTTTTAGGAGATTTATCTACATTACCTATTTTAGTATCCTCATAATTAATTGATAAACAAGAACAACTGTTGTTGGAAACTTTGAGAAGATATAAGAAAGCCTTTCGATGGAAATTAGCTGATATTAAAGGAACCAGTCCTTCAATTTGTATGCATAGAACTTTATTGGAAGATCAACATGACCCCAAGAGCTGATCCTCAAAGGAGATTAAATCCTATTATGAAGAAATTTATTAAGAAAGAAATTTTAAAATGGTTAGATGCTGGAATAATATATCCTATTTAGGACAGTGCTTGGGTACATCCAATTCAAAGTGTTCTAAAGAAAGGAGGAGTGATTGTAGTGACAATTGAAAATAATGAATTAATAAGAAGAAGACAAGTTTATGGATGGAGAATCTTCATAGATTATAGAAAATTAAATTATAGAAAATTAAATTTTTAGAAAATTAAATTTTTTCACCAGGAAGGATCATTTTCCTTTACCCTTTTTGGACCAAATGTGGATAGGCTAGTTGGGCACATGTACTTTTGTTTTCTAGATGGATATACCAATTATCAGCATATATCTATTGCTTCAGAGGATCGGACGAAAACAAAATTTACTAATCCTTGTGGAACTTTTTCTTTTTCGTGAATGCCCTTTGGAGTATGTAATCCACCTGCAACATTTCAAATATGTATGATGTAAATTTTTAGTGATTTAATTGAAAAATGGATTGAATTTCTTATGGACCATTGTTCTGTATTTGGAACTTCTTTTGAAATATGTCTAAATCATTTAGAGAAAGTTCTTGAGTGATGTGAAAAGACTAATCTTATATTGAACTGGAAAAAATGTCAATTTATTATTGTAGGAGGAATTGTACTTGGGCATAAAATTTCAAAAAGTGGCATGGAAGTAGATCCTCCAAAAATTCAAGTTATATCAAACTTACCTCAACGTATTAATGTAAGAGGAGTTAGGAGCTTTTTGGGACATACTGGATTTTACAGGCAATATATTAAAGATTTTTTAAAAATTACTAACCCTTTATGCCAACTTCTAAAAAAAGATACAAAAGTTTATTTTAACCAAAATTGCCTTAAAGCCTTTGAAACTTTAAGGAAAAAATCGATCACGGCTCCTATAATTGTTTCACCTAATTGGGATAAATCTTATGAATTAATGTGTGATGATAGTGATTATGCAATTAGATTTTTTTTATGGCATAGATATGATAAGATTTTTAACGTAATATATTATGCTAGTAAAACTCTTAATGATCGTCAGGTTAGCTATACCACCACTGAAAGAGAGTTATTAGCCATTTTGTATGATTTTGAAGAGTTTAGATCATATCTGATTGGTGATAAATGTGTTGTGCACACTGACCATTCAGCTATTAAATATTTGATGCAAAAGAACAAAGCAAAACCAAGATTAATTAGATGGGTACTTGTGATGCAAGAGTTTGGTTTTGTAGTAGTTGATAGGAAAGGGAATGATAAACAAATTACTTATCATCTATCTAGGCTAGAACATGAAGAAATCTTGACATGGAAAAAGAAATTACAGAAACTTTTCCTAATGAACAACTTTATGCGGTAAAGAGATAGGAAATACCTAGGTGTGTTGATATTATAAATTTCATTGTTAGTGGTATTCAGGATGCAAAATCTTATTTTTAGGATGACCCTTATTTATATAAATAATGCAAAGATTTATTAATGAGACAATGTGTGCCTTACGAAGAAGTTCAAGAAATAATCCAAAAATGTCATGATTTTGAATTTGGAGGTCATTTTGGAAATGATGGGACTGTTCATAAAATTTTGCAATGTGGATTTTATTGGCTAGATGAAGGTTGTGGCTGGGGCTTTGTTAGGGTTTGGGAGACGATGAGGCTTCCCTGGAGCTGGGTGGAGGCATGTGGCAAGGTAGTGAAACTGACAATAGCTTCACCGGATACTGGTTTTTGGGAGTCTTTTAAAGGTTTTCTTCTTGTCAGGCTCCAAGATATTTCAATAAGTACCGTTTCATTGGTTTGAGCCTGAGTTTGGTGCCCTGCTGGTAAGGGTACCTCCTGATTGCTTTTCCAAAAGATTTGGAAACTAATGCATAGTGGAGTCGTGCAACCTATGCGGGAGTGGTAGGTAAAGCTGTGGACTCCTTAAAAAATATGGAGAACTTGTTTTTCCATAAGAATTCCAAGATCCTGCAGCAGGGAAGGGTTCATCCCCCTGCATTCACCCTGTGGGACTCAAGGAAGGTGAACCTTTTATTTTCTTTTTAGCTCATGAACTTACTACTTTAAACAAGGAAGTTCAGTTCACCTTGATTGAGAAATTTAGCCTAGGACACCCTAAAATGGTGTTGGTCAAAGGATAATTTGATTTCCTGCAACTTATTTGAACATGGAAGTTGGGCTTACTTGATGGGAGGCACCTCCTAATTCAATTAACCACTAAAGAAGACTATGCCAGGGTTTTTGCCAAATAGTCCATTAGAATTGCAGGAGCTGACATGAAAATCCTAAAATGGACCTCTGATTTTGACCCTAGCAAGGAGCCTTCTGTGGTCCCAATTTGGTTTAAATTACCAAACCTCCCCCTCGATCTATTCAACCTCAATGCAATATTTAACATTGGAAGTGCTATTAGAACACCTCTTAAGGTGGATGCCTCAACCTATAATAAGGCTAGACTAGTCAGTGCAAGGATTCTCATAAAAAGAAATATAACTCTTCCTGAGATGAAAAGAGTTTGAATAGGTGATGAAGCTGAGGGCTTTTGGTAGGAAGTTGTTATAAAACAGAAGCCCTATTACTGCTAACTTTGCAAAATGTTTGGACATGCTATGGAAAGATGCTACAGATTACACCCTCCCACCAAGAGATTTCAAAACACATCCCCTCCTAAGGAACTTGCTGTGAGGGACCCCAGCCCTCAACTGAAGGAGGAAAGTGCAAGGAGGGCAAGAACTTAACCAACTTGAAGGAACAACTCACTCTTCATATATACAACAAGGAGGACAAGAAAAACATCAACCTATTGGGACAACTAAACAAGTAGTTCCATTTGAGTTAATTGCAAGAAATCAAATTGCTGACATCCCTACAAAAGCCAACTAGGATGGGGAGAACATTGATAACCCTCTTCCACACATAGGGAAAGGAAAGAAAATGTTGGGCAACTCCCTACTAATAAGATATCTGAATCAGACATTGAAAGGAAGGAAAAGGAGGACAACACACTTTTAGAACAGATGGATCTAGAGCTTCAACAGATAATGGAAACAGAATGAAAAACACATAAGGCAAAAAAGAGAAAGAAAGCAA
This sequence comes from Phalaenopsis equestris, assembly GCF_001263595.1. Lineage (NCBI taxonomy): Eukaryota > Viridiplantae > Streptophyta > Magnoliopsida > Asparagales > Orchidaceae > Phalaenopsis > Phalaenopsis equestris. Next base: position 27,578 of record NW_018240871.1, on the reverse strand, counting down.
AGCTAGATGGGAAGAATTTGTTAGAAGATCTTGACATACACACTGAGGAATACCAGAAAGACCACAGGAAACCCAATATCCAACATATAAGGGGAAGGACATTGGGTTGAAGGAGGGTTGAGACCTTGATCTTGTCCTTCCCCTTATTGGTTGGGTATTGGGGGATTGCTGGTCCCTAATATTTAAATAGGAATATTAGGGGGATTGCTGATCCCTCCTCTTTCAAAAGACCGAAGTATTTAAATAGGAAATACAGATTTTTTTGTTTGGTTATTCTTGAACCTATGGTTCACCATAACCATCAAAAGTATGTCGAAGCCTTTCTAGGCGTTTCTTTATTTACCAACCTGAATAACAAAATTTAGATTTTATGCAAAATAGAAATGAACTCCAATGTCCTTTTCAATCATTGCCAATTACTGCACTGTTCTTTTAATATGGCTGGCAAGGTAAGCTATGCTTCCTTTGTGTATGCTGGATGCTCCAAAATAGCTAGGCAGAAGCTTTGAAAAGAGATTCATCATATTAGCAGCCTAACTGACACTGCTTGGATTGTGGGGGGAGATTTCAACTGTATTGCATCTCCTGCTGAGAAGATAGGAGGTAGAAATCCATCTATTTCTACTATGACTAAATTTAATGATAACATACAATCTACAGGACTACTTGATTTGATATACAATGGTCCTGAATTTACTTAGAGAATGGGAAGAATTTGGGAAAGGTTGAATAGAATGCTGGCCAATGATAATTGGAGTCAGACTTACTTGCAAACCAACATCACTCACCTGAGCCTGACAGGGTCTGATAAATGACCTATGTTGATATCCCTTTCTGCTAATGAACATAACCCCAGACATTCCTTCAGGTATCTGAATTTTTGGTCTTGCCATAAGGAGTTCATACAGATTGTGAAGGAGCATTGGAAGGATTGTGATCATTCAAACCCATTGATAAAGTTGTGGAATTTGCAGAAAAAGACTGCCAAGGATTTAAATCAGTGGAATTGGAATATTTTTGGGAACATTTTGAAGGGGGTGGAGCAGGCTGAGAAGGAACTGAAATTTTTGGAGAAATAACATAGCACTAGCAAGGTGGATGAGGCCCTCCCTTTTGGAGGCCAATGAGAAGCTTATAACAGCTGTGGTGTGACAAGAGAAATTACATAGACAGAAAGCAACAAAACCAAGTTCACTGATGGGGATAGAAATACCAAATTTTATCATGGTTGCATTAAGTACCAAAGAAAATACAATACCATTCACTCCATTAGAGACAAGTATGGAAATTAGATTATAAATGAAAAAGGAATTGCAGATAGTGCAGTGGCCTATTGTCCAGAGCTTATGCAGTGTAGATAGTTTGAAAGGCAACAAATTGATTTTGAGCTGTTCCATGCTGACAAGGAATTTTCTTCCAAAGTGAACCTTGCTGAGATTCCTGAAAAGGAGGAGATCAAATTGGCTATTTCTTCTATAGATAGTGGCAAATCAGCTGGCCCTGATGGGTTCACTATTGACTTTTACAGAAAGGCTTGGGAGGTCATTAAAGAAGTGGTCATTAAGGCTATACAATATTCCTTTCAGGGACATCCTCCACCCAATTACTTCAGTGCTACCACCATTATTTTTATTCCTAAATATTCTTTGAAATATTAGTGGAGTCATTTCAAAACCATTAGTCTTACTAATATAATCAGCAAGATTATCAACAAAATCCTGGTGATGAGAATTCAACCTATCCTCCATCATCTAATTAGCCCCAAACAAGCTGCATTTGTGAAGGGAAGGAGTAAGGGTGACAATTTTTTGCTTGCTCAAGAACTTTTATTGGATTTAGAGAAATCATGCAAGGGGGGCAACATGATTTTCAAATTGGATTTAAAGAAGGCTTATGACATGGTGAATTTGGGCTTCATAATGGAGATACTTAGAGCCAGAGGCTTCTCAAATGAATCCTGCCAAATTTTCCAAAGGTGGCTTGAAGGAAACGCTAACAGGGGTCTGAGACAAGGAAACCCTCTTTCCCCAACCATATTCATCCTTGCACTGGATTACCTATCTAAACTTATGGGTAGACCTTGCATTAGGAAATACTACAGCATCTACCATAATAGATCTAAAATGGATATCAGCCACCTCATTTATGCTGATGACATCCTGATATTCTCTAGAGCCAACAAAATAGCTATCAAAACTCTCTATGAGTGTATTCAGAAATTCCAACACACATCTAGACTGGAAGTTAATAAAGAGAAATGCCAAGTCCTCTTCAGCAAAAGAGCTTCTACTGCATGCAGACAGTGGACTTTTGAACTCACAAGCTTCACTCCTATGACTACTCCTTTCAAATACTTGGGGGTTTATTTAAATAAGGGAAGAACAAAACAAACATAATTTGATGAGATTGTGGATAAAACCAATACCACTCTTCAATGTTGAACAAATTCTTTTCTTTCTTATGGAGGCAGAATAACTTTGTTGAAGAGCATTCTTACCACCTTCCCCATGTACACCGTACAAGTGACTATGATGAAGAAAAGCACTCAGTTGACAATGGAAAGAACCTTCAACAGATTCTTATGGGCTGGTAATAGGAAACAGATGATTTGGGCAAGCTGGTAGAAGATGGGAAAATTTTTATATGTTGGGGGATTGGGATTCAAGGGACTCCAACAGTTACAGAGTATCAACATGTGTAAACTATGACTAAATTTGAGACAAAATGACAATCATTGGGCATAGTTCATGCATTCCAAATACTGCAAAACTAAACATCCTAACATGGTGGCTGGCAAGCTAGGGGATTCAAGGATTTGGAAATAGATGTTGAGAGTGAAGGAGGGATGAAAGATTGTATATATGGGAATTGGGTCATGGTAACATAAATTTCTGGTTGGACAAATGGTGCCCTTAGGACACCATTGTACCTTTGGAAGAAAATCTTGACAAAAATTGTTGGTAAAGGATTGTTGGGTTGATCAATCTTGGTCTAAAGAGCTACTCCAAACTGTGCTAAAGGAACATCCTGTGAGAAGTGTAACCAGAATTCAATTTGACAGAAATAGACAAGATAGAGTGGTTCTAAATTCAAGCTCAACTCAAACTGCTACCAAAGCAATCTACACTCAGCTCTACAATTGGGAGAAGATTCCTTGGGGTGAGCAACTGCGGAACAAATTCCTAACTCTTATGGCATTCTTCTCTTGGAGGGTTCTTCATAACATTATACTAACAGATGACATACTAAAGCTTAAATGACTGAAGGGACCTTCTATATGCCAGCTTTGCAAGAATGATGAGGAGTCCTCTAACCACCTTTCTTTTCAATGTGCATTCTCCAGAAATGTTTGGCACTCCTTATTACCACATTTCCACATTAATACTATCCATCAGGGATGTGATCAATTGAAGAATTACTGGATTGACTGGCAAGGGATTAAGCTTGGAACAATTCCCTTCATTATTGCTTAATTTATTTGGGCTGATAGAAACAAAATCAAACATGATGATACTAATGTACCTATAGGTAAGGTTGTGGCCAATTGCCTTTCTTTTATTAGGAAGTTGATCCTTTGGAAACATTTCCCCAACCTATTGAAGATTAACAAAAGAATTGAGAAAAATAGCAGCAGGGTTATCAAGGACTATTGGGAGAAGCCTCCTTATCCTTTTATTAAAGTCAACACTGATGGAAGTTTCTCGCCTAACACATCAGGCATAGAGGGGGTCTTCAAAAATCATAATTGCAAATTGCTTGATGTTTTTCAAATCCCCAATCAGTGTTGAAGATGCTATTGAAGTTGAGACTGCTGCCCTTTATTGGGCCCTTAAGATGGCAGTTATTAATAGATGGACCCCCCTTAATCCTGAGGTGGACTTGTCACAGCTTTTAGATTACATGACAGGAAAAGCATCCCCCCTTGGCACATTCAGTAGTGGATAACCAAGATGCATTATCTCACTAAGAAGATAAGGGTCAGTTACTACTTTACCTATAGAGAGGGATACAGACCAATTAATTATTTAGCTATTGATGAACCTGATTCTCAAATGGTTGTTGTTTCTACTAACCCTCCCCCACTCTTAGCAGGTAAGCTACAGAGGGACAAGCTTCATATCCCATACCTTAGAATTGTGATAGCTAATTAGTCTTCATGGGATTCTTTTTGTTTTCTTTTTTTTGGGATACTTTTGGAGTGCTTTGACTTTATTGTAACTTTTTTAGTAGGGTTTTTCCTTTTACTTTCCTTTTTTCCTATCTCTCTGCTGTATCTTCTTCCCTTGGGTTGGACTGACTTTTGAGATTATTAACGTGGAGGGAGACACAAGAAGCTACTTGGAACAATATATATATATATATATATATATATATATATATATATATCCCCTTCAACCTTAATTACAAGGGGATAAACTTCATATACCTTACCTCAGATTGCAAACCTGATGCCAGGATCTTCCTCATTGCTCTATGGACTCTTGTCACTCCTATACACTTGCTTATATATATATATATATATATATATATATCCCCTTCAACCTTACCATGAAATCAAAGTAGTTTTCTTTATTTTTCTCCTTGTGATGAGAAATAATCATGTGTAGGATTAGACTTGTTTAGCATTTCTTTTATTTCATAATTGTGATGATTCATTGCTTCACACTTAATTTACTTATTTAGTTTGGCCAATTGATAAGTTAAAATTTGTTGTGAATCATAATGACCTGGGAGTGCTATGAATTTCCCAACTAGTAAGAATCACATTGCTCTATTTGGTGAAGGAAAAGTAGTCCATAGGCTATGCTACATTGTATTCTCACTGTGCTTGAGAAGAAGTTGTAAGTGAATGGGTCCTCCTTATGAGTGAGTTTAGCGTATTTCTTTTTTTTTTTTTTGGATTTTAGATAGGTGACCCTTCCTAAGTTTGTATTTTCATTTTGTGTATATATATATATCTATGTGTGTGTGTGTGTGTGATCGTTTTTAGAGAGGAGGTAGTATTTCAAATAGAAATGAAATTCCTCTAAATTTCATTTGGAAATCTAAATTTTTAATGCATGGGGATTAAATTTTATGGGATCATATTTACCTTCATTCGGAAATAGATATTGATTGCTGTTGATTTTGTTTCAAAATGGATTGAAGCAATGGCTTTGCCTCGATGTGATGCTCGCAGTGTTTCAAAACTTTTAATTTTAAAATATTTGTACAAGATATGGAATGCCAAGATTAATCATTACTGATGGAGGATCTCATTTTAGAATTGCAATGATTGCAAGATTGGTAGAAAAATATAATATAATGCATAAAATTGCAACCGCTTATCATCCCTAGATAAGTGGTTTGGTAGAAGTGCCTAATCATAAAATTAAGAGAATTTTACAAAAAAGAATGTGTAAATCCTAATAAAATGGATTGGTCATATAGATTAGATATAACATTATGGGCTTACAGGACAGCTTATAAGACATTTATGGGAATGTCCCCTTATAAAATAATTTTTGGGAAGGCTTGTCACTTGCCTATAGAATTGGTACATAAAGCTTATTGGACTATAGAGGAATTTAATTTCAGTTTGAAAGAAGATGATGAGAAAAGATTATTGCAATTGAATGAGCTTGAAGAAATTAGGAATGAATCCTATGACTATGCTAGGATTTATAAGAAAAAAATGAAAAAATGAGATGATTAGAAGATAAAAAAGAAGTAATATGAACTTGGACAGAAAGTTTTATTATACAATATAAGATAGAAACTATTTCCTGGAAAACTGAAGTCTAGGTGGAAAGGGCAATTCAAAGTTGTAAAATTCTATCCCTATGGAGCTCTTAATATTGAAGACCCTAAGACTGAAAGGATATTTAAAGTAAATAAGTACAGATTGAAACCATATTTTGATGGTCAAAGACTATCAAAGACTAGTTTTCAGACTAGTTTTCAAAGAGACTGTAATGTTGGTTCACCTAGAATAAAGACAGGGAATGTCAGGCTGACGACATTAAACCAAGCGCTTTATGGGAGGCAACCCATATTTATCATTATAAATTTTCCTTTTGAGTTTTGTTTGGAATATTTACATATATTTATATTTTTGTTTCTATACCCCATGTATTTGAGAAATTTGAAAATGATATATTTAGAAAAAAACATCTTTATTTATCGAATTACAAGGAAGAATTGAGAATTTTTTGGATCGAAATAGAAATGGCAAATTTTTTTGAACTAGCACATGATGTGTGATATTGGTGCATGATACACCAAATTCCAGAAAAGCGATGCGTGATTTTTCAAGATGATGAAAACCACTTTTAAACTCAGCTTTGAGGTCTTTCTTTTCCTTTCTTTTGATACACTAGGATCTAGTCTGGGATTTTTCTGCTTTGACTCTCCTAGAGAACTAGATCGGCACCCACAATATTTAGAAATTCAAGCCATTTCTTCACACGTTGAAGTTTCATATGAATGGTTTCTAATCCTCGATGTCTATTTGAAAAGATTAAAGAAAACATATTGAAGCTTCTGTTGAGTTCCCACATTGATTTAAAAACCATAAGAGGACCCCACAACATGTGCGATGTTTGACTTCCTATCGAGAACATTATGTTTGACTATGGTTGTTGTTTAGGCGAGAACTGGTCATCAATTTGCTTTCTAAATCTCTCCAATTGGACAAAAATAACTTCTTTTCTCACGATTTGCATAAATTAAAGTTAAATTGGTACGATTTTTTACGAACTTGTTGGGGTGATCTCGGATGAAAAAACAGACCTCTCTAATGCGTCCAAAATGTCGATTTTAGCTGGAAAGGACATATATTTTGATAGGGTTTTGAATTGAGTTAAGTTGTGCATAAATTGATGAATTTTGAATAAAATTTTTTTTATTTAGTAGATTTAATTAAAAAGAAAATGGGAGAAAAATAAACTCATGCTTTTTTCTTTTATTTTCCCCACATACGTTTTTCTTGCCCTAGCCAAACCATTTCCTCCCCCTCTCTTCCCTTAATCGAATCTCAAAGATTCCTTCAGGTTCTCCGGTCATCTCTTTCCTCACTGGCCTAAACCAACTTCTACCGCCGGTTGCAATTTCGATAACCGCCTAAAAGATTCTAATAACCTTCCTACTCTTGACTTTGGGGCCTTTTCATTCTTTTTGGGTGTTTCTTCTCACAGCCTCTATGCTCACCGCCGGTGAGCTGACAATGACATTATATATGATTAAAAATATAATTATTTAATACTGTTGCTAAGAGAATTAATTCCTCAGCAACTACATCAAAAACTTAACGATTCGATAAAGATGTATGTATAAAATATTCAATGATCGTAAAGTCACACTTATCAATGCAAGTATACGTATCGCTCAAGTAATATAGCGCTCTAATGGAGTCCTAGATATTGATCCCATAAGGAGTAATATTAGATCTATGAACTAAGATTTTAGGAAAAAAATACTCAATCGCAACAATTGAATTCAAACTGCTTATCTGTCACTAATAGGCAATTGAAATAAATATGTAATTTTAATAACTCTTAAATAACTAATTATACTAATAAGATTGTTAATGTGATATTCAATATATAAGAAAGCATCCTTCTCCTTGTTAAAAAATTATAGTGAATGGATAAAGTGAATCAGTTCAAATTGTATTGTGCCAAATAGGAGCATACCTACTCTTTACCCATTGGTCCAAGCACAAAGAACATTGACTAATCCTATGCTTGTTTGTTGAATCTGTGGCTAAGATCGGAGGATATCAGCTCTCACTTCGGAGCTCCCACATTCCACTCGCACCCCTATCCTGAGGGCTAACATCTACACTTCAGCACTCAAACGATAGGACCAAATTGGGAATAGGTGGATGTTTAGTTGTTTTAAACATCTTATTGAGCTAATTGTCACAGTAATGAATAGTTGAGGCCATTTATTTGCACCCAACTTCCAAGGGCTTTTTTTTTTTTTTTTTTGAAAAATTTACATGCATTTCACTTTAGTTGTAAAACTCAACATATTTTAACAAATCAATTGGCCAGATTGAAAGTAAATTAAGATCGAAGTGAAAAGATCATCACAATTTATTTAACATTTTCATGGCTCAACCAATTCAAATCACCATTTCACAAATCTCAGAACAAGGAGAAAGACAAAGAAAACTACTCAGAACTCATGGGGAAAACACAAAAAAACATAGAATTCATATATAAAATCAAACTCATACAAGCTACAACAAATAAACTTATCTCTAATTTCTCCCCGAGCAAACTCCTCGAAGTTCCTTTAAATCTCTTCTTTTCTTTACAGCACACAGAATTCCTTTTCGAAGCGGCAAGGAGGAAAAAATCTCTCACTTTCCCTCTACTCTTACAATCTCTCGAAAAATTCCTCACAATTTTGACACTCTAGTAAATTATCTATACATTAATGGAACCCCTCTAACCTCCAGGACTCTTCCAATTTTCGGCCAAATTCTTCTTTTAAAGTTGTGGATGAGTTTTCCCAAGAGTTGCCTAAGCATCCCTCCAAAATTCATCTTCATCTAATGCATTGTTGGATATAATCGCCGAGCTCAGAGCTCCCCGTCGGCAGCCTCGAGGGTGCCGTCGGCGGGCCTTCTAAATGAATTAAATCTGGACTCTTGGGAAAAGTCTGATGGCGTCGTCGGCGGCCTAGTTCAATTCTCCATATTTTGGTCATTTTTGCTCCAAATTCGCTCCTTTTTGCATCTTTTTGCTCCAATGACCCTAATTTATCTTTCCTGCAACAAAACATCAAAAATACCTTTCTTTAAAGTGCAATATCATTAAAAATGGTATAAAATAGGTATGAGAATCTCAACATATTTTCCTGTGGTCAAAATCCCCCAAACCTAACTATTACTTGCCCTCAAGTAATTTTAACAAAATTTATGATCTATTGTAGTAAAGTTTTAATTCGTAGTAAAGTTTCAAAAGTTATGATCTATCGTAGTAAAGTTTCAATTCAGAAATACTATAAGATTGATTTAGATAAATATCATAGTCAAAAAAAATTTAAAAATTTAAGTAATTAAATTAACTCTGTAACTACAAGATTATCTAGTCATCAAGTTTAAGAGTTTTAGTCTTCTATTCCTTTGTATTCATTTCAAGAATGACTATATGTTGTAATATCAAGTCACTTAAAATATTCAGATGATAGAAACTTCATGAGAACACTACTAGTAAGTAATGCTATTCCATAAATATAAGTTCAGGAATGTATTTAAGTTTTCCCATTAGGTAGGTCCAAGTGAAGCCAGTTTTTAATAAGACATATCCTCAAGCTTCTCCTCACTTATATTATATATACATATACACACATATATATATATATATATA
>NW_018240871.1:16591-17898 GCF_001263595.1 Phalaenopsis equestris | reverse complement strand
ATATTGAAATAGAGGACATCTAATAGTTAATCTTTTTCTTCCCTCCCCCAAACTTAAATTTTTCAATATGAAATGATACAGGTGGAAAGAAAAACTATAAATATAAATCATACCTCAATATTTTAGGCATTTTCATCAGTCTGAAATTTTTACAGTCCTTCTCAAAATTTCTAATTCGCCTAGTCTGTAATATTAGGAGCTTTCTAGACATATAAATCCTTAGAGAAATTGATGGGTAATGAAATTTTAAAATAAGTATAAAAGTAAAACATTATAAAACTAAACATTAAACAAACACAATAATTCATTAACACAACCACAATACTAAACAGAATAATTACAATTAAAATGCGAAATAAAAATCACATTACATTTTATTTCACAAAGTACTAATCAACATCCATTATACTACATATGCAAATTTTAACTATTACACTAACATTATAACAACCACACACTATTACACTAACATTATAACAAAAATTAAAAATTATCCAATTACAACATAACAATGAAAATTAAAGTACAAATAAACATTTGTTTCTATGATAACATTTACACAGAAATAAAAGTACAAATATAAGTACATCTATTTCATTCAAACATCAAAGCCCCAAGCTATATCTTCATCGCCTTGATCAGCAGGTGGATTGGGCTGATACTGAGTATATCACGGGCATTCAGGAAAAGTAACATCAGGCTCATCTCTATAGTGCCGGGCCTAAGCTTCATAGTAAGCTATCTCAAAATTTGAATGCCTTTGAAGGTACTCACTATAAGGTACTCACTATAGGTACTCACTATAATAATCATGTCGACGTTCTAAACCTCCAATCCTTTCATTTATTAACTCTATACTCTTTCGCTGAAAGGTCAACTCATTCATCAAATCAATCAGAGTAAGGGAACAAGAAGGTGGAAGGTCATAAATTGTAGAGGGGACATCTCTACTAGTAGAAGGTTCTTGACTCCTACTTTGAGTTCTCCAGTTTTCATGGGATTGATAAGTTTTCATATTAGCTTTACTAATGGGTTTCATAGGGTAAACCCATTCCTCATCACCTCCATCTTCCACTCTATTCCACTCTAGAAAGTTGGCAAAAAAGTTGGCAAAATGCATAAATAAGGTCAGGATGTTCTAGACCTCCACTTATTTCACTCCTTGCCGTGGTCAATATATTCTTAAAAATAATCCTCCCCGCATTTATATTTCTGTTATTATAAATACAAAAATTCAGAATAGCTCTATCTCTAATCTATCTCCTATGGTGATAAGTTGGTAACAGAGTAGAGGAAATAAAATAGTG
>NW_018240871.1:12386-16577 GCF_001263595.1 Phalaenopsis equestris | reverse complement strand
AGTAGAGGAAATAAAATAAGGTGGCATTTAAGAGGTGGCATTTAACATGGAAGCAGAAAAATTTACTTGTTATCATTGCTTAATCTTCCATGTTCCTTTCCCATCAGTGAGAAAGTTAATCAAATCATTTAGGGGGCCTTCCATTGTACTAAAGGTTTCATAGTGGCAGTTGTAAGAGTCTGGGAATTCATAAAAGGTGTTAATGTGGGCGGTATTTAATTCAACATGAAATCCCCGCACTTGTACGATTCCATCTTTAGAATAGAACAGTTGGCATAGAATTCTTTCACAATATTTGCAGCAAATTTATTGGTTGTGTAACAAAATTTTTCCCACCTCCGCTTGGCAATAACTCATTCAATTTCTCCTTCCGGACTCTCAACAACTCAATCGTGTATACATTTCTTTCCTTCAAATACTAAAGTAAATCTTGATTGAGCCTTCTTATTGACGAAGCAAGACTCATCAAACTCAATTCGTCTCTTTTATCGTGGAGCAATTTCAATCTAATCACAATTATAGAAAAATTCCAAAATATACTCCAAATATGCAAATAATGGCTTCCAAGAGTAATTCTAAGAGTCAACACTAAGTTCCATGAATTTCCTGCCAATATTTTCTTCACATTCTCAAATTTTTTGGATCTCCTAAATGTGGAAGAAACCCATGGTGAAAATAAAATATTTTTAGTTTGGAGTGAAACTCTTACCTAGAGATGATCAAATCCGGTGTCTAAATGCCTTGAAATCGCCTCCCAATCTAAGATCTCTCAAGCCCTAGGTCAAAAATCACATTACATTTTTCAGAGGAAGATCACATTTTTCAGAGGAAGGGGATGATGAATAGTGGTAATTGACTGGTCAAAATCACGGTTAAAGGTGTTTTTTTGGGATCTCACCGTCAACGGGGTATTCGGCGCCGTCTGTGCGCTCTTTTGAAATTATATTCTAAGTCTCAAGAAAAGTCCGTCGTCGGCGGCGTCGAGGGCGCCGTTGGCGGACTCTATTGATTTGGTTCAATTCTCGGATTTTTGTGATTTTGATCAATTTCAAGCTTCAACGACATCCGTCAATCATTATAGACATAATTTTAAGTGACTAAATTATGTACTTATCACAAATAAACTTTCACAACACAAAACATCACAATTATATATATATTACAAGAGTTATAATATACGTTACATAACAAACCTAAGTTTTGTATTTTCTCAACCTTAGTACATTAATTCAGCATCACAATCCAAGCCACAACACTCAAAAAGTTGAAAACAAAATATCCTATGCTTAGTCTCAACTATACAGGGATCTAAAAGCATAATTCTCAAGCAAAGCAAATGCAAAGTTCAAATCAAATTACATAGACAATCAGATAGGTAGCAATATAAATTTACTATTCTTCAGATTCAGTACTAGATTCTCCTCTGAGATCACCCATTAATTGCACATGAATGAAGATGTTATAGATGGGTCGGTATGGAAATTCTTCAGTAGAATCCTCTTCTATCAATTTCATCCTCCTCATCAGCCGTATCAAACTGTCTTCTAAATGTTCAGAGTGAGAAAATTATTCTTTCATCCTCCAATTTAGATGATTGAAGAAATCAGAGATATTATTAATTGCATTCATGACATTTTGTACCTTCTTCTCTAATTTCTCTATTCTACGCAGGATCACCAGAGTCTTGTTCGAAACTAAAGGTTGAATCGGCAGTAAATTTTGAGATGATTGATCCACCATAATAGTCATGTCACTTTCATCTTCATAGGCTAGGAATCTCTCAGTTGGGTCCAAAGGCTTCGAATGGTAGAAGTACCTTTTCCCAATTTTTATAGGATACTTGGAATTGACTACAAAGTGAGAAAATTGTGGAAGGGTTTCCAAGCCCATAAGTTGATCCATGAACGATCAGGCCCAAAATTGACTTCACAATTATTGATCCAATATCGATCGACAGTCCTATTTGGATGCAGTAATTCAAAATAGCATTTTCTTTAGAAACTTTACTGATCTTCATTGTCAGTAATAGTTTTACAGAAATGAAGAAGTGTCAATGTTTTGAAACGGGATTTAGGAGTGTCACAGAAAAACTAACATACCCATTTTCTCTCATTACCCAGTCCTTAGTTTCGTCCGTTAAATATTGGTAAATCTCATTCATCTAATTTTTTGTTAGGACGAAGTTGGAATAATGACAGACAAGAACATTCTCGATCATATATAAATCATTGATCCATGTCGGAGTAAAAGTTATCCATCTACCTTGCACATAGACGGCTCCCCGGTTGATTCCATGCAAATTTGCATAAAATTACTTCACCAGAGAAGCTCACCAGAGAAGCCCATGGCGGCGGTAGTATAGCACAACACTTCCCATCTTCACCGCACTATCATCTTTCCAATTGCCGTAGAGGAATTATTTAATCTGTGATTTAAAAATCCTCGTTCCTTGATTAATCTTTTCTTCGTCAGTTCCTTGTTGAAGATTCATTGCGCTTCTGCACTAATGAACTTTCTCCAGTTGAACACTCATATTATGAGATTATCAGAGGAATTGAATGCCATAGGAATGAATTTGGTGGAGTTTCACTTCATTTTTAGGGGAAATATGAACTCAAGAATCAAATTTGGGAGTACCTCAAGAATCAATTTTGGGAGTTTAAAAGGGGTAACTCCTGCCCAAAAACCACCAAAAATTGCCAAGAACCACCATTCAAGCTCCAGAGAGCGCCATCCCGCCGGTCTAGCCGTCGGCGGAGTCGAGGATGCCGTCGACGAGCCTTCTATATTTAATTGCCTGGACTGGGCCGATCGGGAAAACCCCGCCGCCGGCGGCGTCGATGGCGCCGTCGGCACCCAAGGCAGAAATTGCACAGTTTCGCTCTGGTTCGAATGCGTTCTAATTTTTCTCTATGGATCCAATTGTTATGATGATTCAAGAGTAAATAGGAGTATTAGAGTTCAATACTAGAACAAACTAATAATAATTTTAAATAAAAACTACTATAATCACAATAAAAATAAAAATAATTATGGGTTGCCTCCCATAAAGCGCTTGGTTTAACGTTGTCAGCCCGACCTATTCAAGTTTATTCAGGTTGACTGATCATTATCATTAAAACCTCTTTAAAATTTCATCTTTTACCCAAAATACGATTTTAATCTGTTTCCATTAAAACCTCTTTAAAATTTCATCTTTTACCTAAAATGTCATTGAAATTGCTCCAGTCTTCTGATCTTCAATTTCAACAGCTCCGTAAATATAAACTTGAGTCACTGTAAAAGGTCCTAACCAACGAGACTTCAATTTATCAGGGAATAACTTCAGCCTAGTATTGTAAAGCAAAACTTCTTATCCTTGTGCAAAGTTCTTTTGGCTAATCTTCTGATCATGCCATAACTTTAGTTCCTCCTTATAATTTTTGTCGTCATCATAAGATTCATTTTGAAATTCTTTCAATTCATTTAATTGTAACAGTCTCCTCTTACCAGCATCTTTCAAATTATAATTGAATTCTTTAATCGCCAAATATGCTTTATGCTCGAATTCTACTGGTAAGTGACAAGTCTTTCCAAAAATCAGTCTGTAAGGAGTCATTCCAATAGGAGTTTTATAAGCAGTCCAATAAGCCCATAATGCAATATCCAGTCTAGTGGACCAATCTACTTAACTAGGGTTTACAGTCTTTTTCAGTATTTGTTTAATCTCTTTATTAGAAACTTCAGCTAACCCACTAGTTTGAGGATGATATGCAGTAAAGATTCTATGAATAATATTAAACTTTTTTGCCAATATCTGAATGTGTCAGCGATAATCATTCTAGGCATTCCGTATCTAGTGAAAATATTTTTCATTAAAAATCTTGAAAAACTTTTAGCATCACAACGAGGTAAAGCTTGTGCTTCAATCCATTTAGAAACGTAGTCTATTGCAATTAATATGTATAAGTTCTCAAATGAAGGAATACATGGTACCATGAAATCTAATCCCTAAACATCAATGATCTCAACTTCTAACATGAAGTTCAGAGGCATTTCATTTCTTCTAGATATATTGCCTACTCGTTGACATCGATCATAAGTTTTTATGTATCTATAAAGATCTCTAAAGATAGTAGGCCAATAAAATCCAGCTTGTAAAATTTTATAAGCAGTTTTATCAATCCTAAAATGTCCTCCAAATTTAGAATT
>NW_018240871.1:11945-12262 GCF_001263595.1 Phalaenopsis equestris | reverse complement strand
CTTTGTTGTTGTAGTGTCAGCATAGGTGGCAAAATATCACTTACAATATAATTAACAATATCAGCATACCATGGTATTTTTCACTCGTTAATATTATAAAGTTGTTCACCAGGAAAACTATCTGTAATTTCAATATTCGTGTCAGATAATTCATGATTTTCTAATCTCAACAGATGATCAATAATTTGATTATCAGTTCCCTTTCTATCAATAACCACAAGGTCAAATTCTTGCATCAAAAGTATCCATCTAATTAACCTTGGTTTGGCATCCTTCTTTTGCATCAGATATTTAATAGCAGAGTGATTAGTGTGCAC
>NW_018240871.1:10838-11670 GCF_001263595.1 Phalaenopsis equestris | reverse complement strand
AATTTTTTCTTTAATAACTCAAAGGCATTTAAACAGCTTTCAGTAAATTCAAATTTCTTGTCCTTTTCTAAAAGTTGGAATAGAGGTTTAGTAATTTTTGAAAAATCTTAAATAAAAGCCTGTAAAAACCAACATGTCCAAGCAAACTCCTAACTTCTTTTACATTATTAGGAGGTGTTAGCTTAAATATAACTTGAATTTTTATAGGGTCTGCTTCCATGCCATCTACTAAAATTTTATGCCCTAACACAATTCCTCCTGCAACCATAAATTGACATTTCTCCCAATTTAGAAATAAATTAGTTCTTTCACATAACTTCAAAACATTTTCAAAAAAATTTAAGCATGCATCAAATGATGTTCCAAATACAAAACAAATACAAATGATGTTCCAAATACAAAAAAATCATTCATAAATACTTCCAATCCATCATCAATTAACTTACTAAATATAGACATCATACATCTCTGGAATGTTCAAGGTGCATTACATAATCCAAAAGGCATTCTTCGTAAAGCAAAAGTTCCAAAAGGGCTAGTAAATGTTGTCTTTTCTTGATCCTCAGGAGAAATAAGAATTTGATGGTAACCGGAATATCCATCTAAAAAACAAAAATAGTTGTGCCTAGCGAGTCTATCCACTATTTGATCTGAAAAGGGTAAAGGGAAATGATCTTTCTTGGTGGCAGTGTTTAATTTTCTTTAATCAATGCAAATACGCCACCCAGTAACTTGTCTGATATGAATTAATTCATTATTTTCTTTTGTTTCAACAGTCACTCCTCCTTTCTTAGGAACACAATGAATTGGACTTACCCACGCACTATCTGAA
>NW_018240871.1:10430-10723 GCF_001263595.1 Phalaenopsis equestris | reverse complement strand
AAGGACTGATTCCCTTAATATCAGCTAAGGTCCAAGCAAAAGCTTTCTTATATCTTTTTAATGTATCTAACAGTCTTTGCTATTGCAAATCATTTAACTCTGAAGATATAATAATAGGTAATGTAGATGAGTCTCATAAAAACACATACTTCAAGTGGCTAGACAATATTTTTAACTTAAGTTCAGGTGGTTTTACAATTAGAACTGTCTTAATCGGAACAAGATTCTTATCAGCATTTTCTGTAATATCTAACATCTCAAATCTTTCCTGAACATACTCTAATTTTTCATTT
>NW_018240871.1:7502-9878 GCF_001263595.1 Phalaenopsis equestris | reverse complement strand
AGAACTAGGGGATGTCATAGATCTGTCATAGATCTAGAGGAGAACTTCAGTGACTTCCCAAGCTATCCTAATTTTTTCTTCAATTTTGACGAGAAGTATTTAAGTGTTTCATCCTGTCAATTTTATTTACTTAGGGCTTATATTTGTGTGAAACAATCACACGAATAGCTTGGAAGATGAGAGGATTTAGGTCGTGACAAATGACAACCTCGGAATCCTAAGACGAGTTAGGGCTTATATTGTATAGTAGGGCTATGCAAACGCCTAAAGATAAGGTGAGGATTTACGTTGCATATGCAAGCAACCTCGAAGTCCTATGGTTTTGTTGTTTAAGTCTAAGGAAGGAAGATTGGTTTAGCTGGGGAAGACAAACTTCACTGTTGAAGATGGCCGTGCTACCCACCATGCTAGCTCCAGGCTCCTTACCGCGACGAGTTTGAGTTTTCTAGCGTGTCAAGTTATAATGTCAAATCGGGTAGACCTATGGTTGAAGTTCTTGAAATTTTATGAGGGCATATTAAAGTGGATTAGAGCAAAACCGGTTAGGATCCTACGGTTCCCTCGTTCTGGCACCACTATTTTCTATTGGATTCACTTAGTCCAAATGAACTTTCTAAACTCAACTTAATGAGTTCCATAATTCATTTAAACCATGGGAAACCTTGTTAGCAACCGTAGGTTACCTCCTTCGAGGGATTCCCGATCATCTGATAGAGACATCTTATTTTAGTTAAAGTTATAGTTTTGTGTGATGTTTGTGGTTAAATTTTGAATTATTTTATATTTTGAATGTTGTAGCTGTGAATTTTATCTTTGTTGATTTTAATTTTTGTTGATTTTAGTTTTAGTTTTGGTTTTAGTTTTGTGGCTATCCTGATAGTTTCAGTTTTCATGCAGGGTAGCGTCGTTGTTCACAGTATGAAAGTACAAGAAAGACAACGCTGAAAAATTATAAAAGTGTACCTAGCAAGTCTTCTCGTTCCACCACCTGAAACTTAAAATGCATGTTAAGGCAGTTTATGAAGAGCAGGAAAGGTAAAATTTTGGTAATTTTTCGAACCCTATGTCATATCTTAGTGAGTCCTTAAAAGTTTAATTAAGGATGAGTTCATTGAGTGAAGAATATTAAGTTTAATAGGCCTCTGAGGTATCCAACAAGTTAAGAGGGGGAAACATGTCCATGCCTCTCCCTCACCAACTAGTTAAAAGCCTCGAGTCCATTTAAACTTATTATGTTGCTTAATGTTTCATCCTGTGAATACCCTTATTACTCAGTGAACTCTGATGTCTCAATTATCTCTGAGAATAGAGTAATTATCATTTATCATTTAATTTGAAAATTATGTGGGTGAAGACCCTTAAAGGGACAAGTTAGTGTAATTTGAGCACTTAGCCAAATTCTTAATCCTAGTTAGACTTAGTGGTGTTTCAAGGATCTTTGATATAATTATTTTTATTTCTCCAATCCTCTTTTAGTCAATTTTGATTTACCCTAAGTCACCACTAAGCCCTTAAGACTAGGTGAGTGTCTAAATTAGTTTTGAAAAGGGTTAAGCTTTAAGTGGTCATGATTCATGATTTGGATTTTATTTGAAAATCAAGATAGGGGTATTCGATTGATTAATTATTAACTTCAAAATTTATACTGCTAAGTCCAGGATCATTTAATTTTAATAAACTTCTAAATTTTAATAATTTAGAAATTTATTAATCTTAATTTTTTTTTAATGAGGAAAGTGAAATTGGTTTCTACCAATTAACCTCTTGTGTTTCAAGAATCAAATAAATGGATTAAGATTAGAGGTTACCCCTTTTCCCTCCTAAATTAAGCCTAAATGTTAATGAAGGCAAAATTTATAAAATTACACATTTGCCCCTAAGGCTCTAACACTTCATAATTTGTCAAATTCAATTCAAATGACTTTAAAATATTTATCTTACCCGATTCATGGGTCAATTGAGACATAAGAGGAGAAAATGTGATTTTTCAAAATTTTATTTAATTTATATAATTATTTTAATGTAAAAATAGGATTTTCCAAAGGAAATTTCTAACTTGACCAAGGTAAATTATAATCCTTTGAAATTTTTACTGGAAGTAGACCCAGACCAGAGAAGCCTTTGGACAAAATTTCAAGATTTTTTCAATTCTCTGTGATTTATTAGAATTATTTTAAGTTCTGGGCTATTTAAGTTTTATATTTTTGAAAAAGTCTCCCTAAGGTTAGAGAACTCAGAGGTGCAAATTTTATATTTTTTTATTTTTTCTTGATTTATTGGAATTATTTTAGTGAAAACTCAATTTTAGTGAAAACTCAAAAATATTTTTAAGCTTTGAAATTCAATATCTTTATTTAGAAAATCAAGAAAAATATT
>NW_018240871.1:5128-7398 GCF_001263595.1 Phalaenopsis equestris | reverse complement strand
TAATTTTTTAAATATTTAAAATAGGTTAAAAATCAAGTTTTTATTATAAATATTATTTTATTTTTAAAAAATACCTCTGATCACAAAGAGCTCAAAAAGCTAAGTTTCATAATTTTTTGAGTTATATTTTGATTTTTTTAAAATCATTTAAATGCCAAAAATCATTTAAATTAAAAAACATTTAAATGCCAAAAATGATGTTTATCTTTAAAAATCAATTTAAGTTGCCAAATGAACTCAAAATATTTTGAAATTTTTATCATGAGTCTCTAGATCCTACACAACAGTGGAGCTAAATCACAGTGGAGGTCACGACAAAGGTCAAAAATCAAGTCATTTACATGTTTATATTTTCCAAAATTAATTATCTTAGTGATTTAGTATTAATAAACTTTAAAGATATTTTAAATGACTTGACCCATGAAATTATTTCCAAAGGTTTCTCTAGTCATGGTGGATTTCCAAAAATTAATTATCTTATTGATTTTATTTTTATGATTTTTCTACACAAATTTATGAATTTTCTAAGTTAAGGGTATTTAAATAAATAGAAAAAAACCCTATTTATCTATTTAAACAGCGTGTGCTGACTAGATCCTAGGCAGCTCCGAAGGCATGTGTGGCGTGCTCTGGTTGGACGCCACCATCCATGTAGCTGCTGACTCAGCCCGCGGTTTATGTCCCGAAGCGCTGTCCAACTCAATCTCCCTCGTCCATTTGATACATGCTTGATACGACTCCCCATCATCGTCCCCGATAGAATGATCTCGTGACCGTCCACACTAAAACCTTAAGATCTCAACCTAGACTCAACCAAATCACTTCGTGTTTGACCCTATGGAATCATCTAAGTGAGATGAACACATCCAAATAGTTAATGTACCATAAAATCAAGCCTAAGTAAATGGAGAATCAAAATAAGCTCGGGGAGGAGGAGGAGTTTTATACCTTTGCTCTGAGAAGGGAAGCTTCGATCAGAGGTGCTCGGCACGTTCGTTGGGGTCAAAGGAGGCTGGGGGTTGAGTCCCTGGTCTTGGTATAAGAAGGCCTAGGTATGAATTCATAGCTTAATTTCAGGTGTTGCTCTAGAGCTATGGTGCGGGCTATTTCAGAGTGTAATCGATGGTAGTGGCTCTGTGGAAGGGGGATGGCTTCTTTCACTCGCTTCTTTCACTCTTGTGAAAGTGTGGGCACAAGAAATTGAAGTTTGGTGGAGTGTGGAGGTGTATTGGGTTCTGGCCTGGTTTCCGACAGGTTTTCAAGCTCAAAATTGACCTCCGGCAATGGGAATGGGTGAGGAAAAATGGTTGGAATGCACTCAGGGGATCTTAGGGAAGCTCTGTGTGAAGTTTGGAGAGACCTCTCTAAGAAAATCTTAGCACACCTCCCATGGCTGTAGGAGGTGAATTTTTATAAAAATGGCCATGGGGTGGCTCTCAGGGCATAAGTTTGGAGTTTGGGCGCATTGTGGTGCTTAGGTGGAGGGCAGAGGAGCTCTTCAATTTAATTTCGATGAGCTCGCCTCTAGGTTTGATTTAGGTAAAGTACCATGGGGGTGGCTCTCAGTTTTGGGCTTCTCCAGCCACTAGGCTGGTCGGCCGGCCAGGGGGATCAGGGAACCCAGAGGAATCCATCACAGCAATTTAATGCAAATGTGCTTGGATTTGGCAAAGATATCTTAAGCATGTGCATTTTTGGAAATAAGATCCCTTAATTTGGGGGACCTTTGGTCCATGGCTTGATTTAGGTGATTTCATAGTTTTTGGACTAGTCACTAAGTCCAACTAATAGTTGTGGTGGAGTTAATTTGGTGGCCTTGGGGTGGTTAGGTCACATTTAGTGCATGGGTCCAAGTGGGTGCAAATGACCAAAACTTAGGTTCGGGTTAGGCTAGCCATGTCAATTGGCCCAATTGATTGATCAAAATTATGTAGATGATCATAAGGAATAACTTTGGTGAAGGATGGACGTGGTTTTGAGTCCATTTGGGGGGTCAATTTGAAGGAATTTTGAACTTTAATTAATTTGGTCCTGTTTGGCTAGGCTTAGGTCTAGCTTGGGTTAGACTTGGGATAAGTCCAAATTGATTGTTGTAAATGGTCAATAGGGATCTCATGAAGAGTTTTCAACATGAATTGGAAGCCAATTTCGAGGTTAAGGCAATCAATTGGGTGAAATTTGGGGACTTAGCCAATTTGGGGCTAAATTTGGGAATTTGGGATTTAGGCCAAAATCAAATGGATTTGAGGCTTCACCAAGGTCAATTGATG
>NW_018240871.1:487-4719 GCF_001263595.1 Phalaenopsis equestris | reverse complement strand
TGGGAATTTTTGGAATTTTTGGAATTTTGGGTCCAAGAGGGGTATTTTGGTAATTTGGGGGTGTTTTAGGGGTAAAAGGCCAAGATGGGTATTTTGGTAGATTTGAGGTACCAAACATCACCAATAAGCCATGGACCAATGAGAAGCCCATTTTGGGTCCTCTACCTAGTGGTCTTAGCCAAACCATAGCTCTAGGGCTTGTAGGTTTAGGGGACCATCTACATGAGTATCCCAAAAGATCAAGGGATCTAGGCTAGAAATTTGAGTTCAGGGTTGTGAGTGATTGTGAGTATAGATGAGTGTAGTGAATTCCTTAGCTCCAGACCAACACCCAAGGTCAACTCTAAGGTCCAGCAATCCTAAGGGTGACTCATCTTGAGTTTCCCCCATAGTGACCCCACCTACTAAGTATTTAGATGTTGAGAGCAACATGTGGAACTTCAAACTGAGTAGAGAAGAGTTTGAAATTTCTAGTGGTGAGGGTTCTATGTCTAGTTTTCTAAGAATAGTCAATAGGAAAATTCTATGGCTAGACCTTAGGCTACTACAGAGGAAAAACTAAACCTAAACAAAAAATGAGGTCAACAATTATCTTCAAATTTTTCTTTCTCTTCAAAATGTTTTTTAAAATGTTCATTTAATAGATGTTCACTAATTTCCATGCAAAAACATTCATTATCTCTTTCAACAGCAGGGTATTTCATAGATTTCACAATGTTAAAAATCACTTCTTGATCGTTAACTCTCATCATTAAATCTCTTTTTTTAACATCTATCATTGCTTTTACAGTAGCTAAAAATAGTCTCCCTAAAATGATAGGTATTTCTTTATCTTCCTCTATATCTAAAATAATGAAATCCACATGAAAGATAAATTTATCAACTTTTACTAACACATCTTCTATAACTCCCTTACGATATGTAACTGAACAATCCACTAACTGAAGAGTTATAGAAGTAGGTGAGACTTCTCCTAATCCTAATCTTTTGAAAATTGATAGAGGCATAAGATTAATGTTGGCTCCCAAATCACATAAAGCTCTTCCACAAAATTTTTCACCGATAGCACACGGTATAGTGAAACTACCAAAATCTTGTAATTTTTCAGGAAGCTTTTTTGGAATAATTGCACTACACTCTTCACTAAGTGAAACAGTTTCATTATCAGTGAACTTCCGTTTCTTGTTCATAATATCTTTCATAAATTTCACATAATTGAGCATTTTCTCTAAAGCTTCTACGAAGGAAATATTTACCGTTAACTTCCTAAAAATTTCTAAAACTTGGAAAATTGTTTATTCTATTTGTGTTGCTTCAATCTTTGAGGAAATGGTGGTGGAGGTTTATCCACCGTAATATTCATTGGTGTAAGTGGATGTTCTAAATCTGAGTATTCATGATATTTTTCCTTTTCGGTATCCACTTTCTCTTTTTTAGTTTCCGTTTCTTTCTGTGCTCTTGTTTCCAATTCTTTTCCACTTCGCAATTGTATCGCCTTGATTTGTTCTTTTCCTTGATCTTTAGGATTTGGTTCCACAGTACTAGGAAAAGTTCTTAATTTTAGTTACTAAGCGAAGTAGTGATATGCCCTAATTGATTTTTAATATTCTTAATAGCAGTTCCTTGATTTTGTAATTAATTTCCTTAAATTTGTAATTGATTTCCTTGATTCTGCAATTGTTGACCCATGTTTAATATTAGCTCTTCCATAGACAACTTATTTTCCTTAATTTGAGTGTTACAGTTAAATCCTGGAGGATAAGAAGGTCTACAATTAATATTTCCTTGGTTGGATGAATTTCCTAATGGGTTCACGAGGTTGTTCGCCCATTGTTGATTTGTAGCAGAATTGTTATTCTAATTGAAATTTAGATGATTCTTCCAACCTGGGTTATAATAGTTTGAATAAGGGTTATTGGGTTTATTAATAGCATTTAAAGTCTCATATGAAGGTTGAACATCCACAAATTGCCCAGATGAATTCACTTCCATCGTAGTAGGTGTTGAAGAATAATTCATTCCATAATGATCTAATTTCTTTGATATTGTAGCAGTTTGTGAAGCTAACATAGATATTGTATCAAAATCATGGATACTAGCTACTCTTTTAGGATTTACCCTTTCAGAGGGCCATTGAAAATTGTTGGTAGCCATCTCTTCTATTAACAAATAAGCTTCATCAAAAGGTTTTAACATAAACGAACCACCAGCCGCAGCATCTATAATCGATCTAAGTGATCCCACTAATCCATTATAAAAAGTTTGAATTATCAACCAATCTGGAAACGAATGATGAGGACACTTTCTAGGAAGATCTTTAAATATCTCCCAAGCTTCATATATTGACTCTCCATCAATTTGACAGAACGATGTTATGTCATTTCTTAGTTTAGCAATTTTAGATGGAGGGAAATATTTAGATAGAAATTTCTATGAAAGTTCTCCCCAAGTTCTAATAGATCCTGCTACTAACGAATTTAACAACATCCTAGCCTTATCCCTAAGTGAAAAAGGAAAAAGTCTAAGTCTAACAGCATCATTTGCATCATTTGAAACTCTGTCATAACTCTGTCATATTTAAAGGTACCACACAGTTCTAAAAAACTAGCGATGTGTAAATTAAGATCTTTATTTGGTGTACCTCCGAATTTATTATTTTGTACCATTTGGATAATAGCAGGTTTAAGCTCAAATGAATTAGCAGTTACATCAGGATTTTGGATAGATAAGTGAATTTCGTCTGCTATAGGATTTACATAATCTTGTAGGGGTCTAGGTTGGGTTCATTTTCTATTCCTTGATTGTTCATGTTGTTTTCCATTGTATCAGAATTTCTAGGTTCTCTTCTCAATCTTTTAATTTTTCTGACAGTGCGTTCTAATTCCGAATCATGGGGTATAAGATTTTCAGGTCCAAATTTACGCATACAATTTGAAATCAGTACACGGTAAAACAGTTAACTAAATATGAAAATAAGTTGCAATTCAAGTAAAAATTTTCTTATAATCATTATTTGTCCGTTACTCTAATTATGATTCTTGTTTACTCCCTGACAACGATGCCAAGAACTTGACAGCGACTTTATATATGCTTAAAAGTATAAGTATTTAATAATGCTGCTAAAAAAATTAATTCCTCGGCAACTGCACCAAAAACTTAGCAACAGTTATATATTCAATAAAGATGTATGTATAAAATATTCAATAATTATAAAGTCACACTTATCAACGCAAGTATACGTATCGCTCAAGTAATATAGGGTTCTAATAGAGTCCTAGATATCGATCTCATAGAGAGTAATATTAGAATTACGAACTAAGATTTTAGAGAAGCAATACTTAATCACAATAATAAAATTCAAATTGCTTATCTATCACTAACAAGCAATTGAAATAAATATGTAATTTTAATAACTCTTAAATAACTAATTATACTAATGTGGTTTTTAATGTGATATTCAATATATAAGAAAACATCCTTCTCTTTGTAAAGAAATTATAGTGAATGGATAAAGTGAATCAGTTCAAATTGTATTGTGCCAAATAGGAGCATACCTATTCTTTACCCTTTGGTCTAGGCATAAAGAACATTAACTAATCCTACGCATGTTTACTGAATCTGCGGCTAGGCTGGAAGGATACCTGCTCTCACTTTGGAGCTCCCAAATTCCCCTCGTATGAGGGCTAACATCTACACTTCAGCACCCAAACGATAAGACTGAATTGGGGTACTAGTCTGTTGAATGGGGGTACTAGTCTGTCACTCTAAAATCTCCAATTCTACTCCCGATAATTTTATTTCACTATTTATTCGCACCCAACTTCCAAGGGCTTTGACTTCCCTGAACCTTGGATGTAATCTTCACTTTAGTTGTAAAACTCAACATATTTTAACAAATCAATTGGCCAGATTTATAGTAAGTTAAGATCGAAGTGAAAAGATCATCACAATTTCTTAAATATTTTCATGGCTTCACCAATTTAAATCACCATTTCACAAATCTCAAGACAAGGAGAAAAATAGAGAAAACTACTCAGATTTAATGGGGAAAACATAACAAAACTCGGAATTCATATATAAAATCAAAGTCATACAAACTACAACAAGTAAATAACTTATCTCTAATTTCTCGCCAAGAACACTCCTCAAAGTTTCTCTGAATCTCTTCCTTTCTTTTTAGCACACAAAAATCCTATTCGAAGCAGCAAGGAGGATGGCAAGGAGGAAGAAAT
>NW_018240871.1:0-477 GCF_001263595.1 Phalaenopsis equestris | reverse complement strand
TTCCCTCCATTCTTACAATCTCTCGAAGAATTCCTCACAATTTTGACACTCTAGTAAATTCTCTATACACTAATGGAACCTCTCTAACCTCCAGGACTCTTCCAATTTTCGGCCAAATTCTTCTTTTAAAGTTGTGGATGAGTTTTACCAAGAGTTGTCTAAGCATCCCTCCAAAATTCATCCTCATCCAATGCATTGTTGGACATAACTGCCGAGCTCGCCGTCTGTGTCCTCGAGGGCGTCATCAGTGGGCCTTCTAAATGAATTAAATCAGGACTCTCAGGAAAAGTGTCGTCGCGAAGCGACTCGCCGGTAGCGCCGTTGGGCTCACCGTCGGTGCCCTAGTTCAAATGTTCACATTTTGGTCCTTTTTGCTCCAAATTCGCTTCTTTTTGCATCTTTTTGCTCCAATGACCCTAATTCATTATTCCTGTAATAAAACATCATGTTGACCTCATTTTTGGTTGAGGTCTAGAA
>NW_018240870.1:0-402 GCF_001263595.1 Phalaenopsis equestris | reverse complement strand
AGTAAAATGTACTTGACCAGAAATGTATTATGTGACACTAACAGATTAAAATAGAATACATATGCATCGAAATTAAGTAATTTGTTTAAAAAGAAATACTGTAAAGTCACTGATAAAACCAACTCTGTTTTGTAAATATAAGGCTTTGGTAGTAAAAAAATCAATTATAATTAAATTGAACATGGTAGAAATAATATTATTAAAACGAATATGAAGCAAAAAATACAAAAAAAATACATGATAGTGAAAATTAATTAACATAATTTGAAAATATACAATTAAAAATAAAAAAATGAAAGAAAACTTTTTTCCAGCATTAAAAGTACAAGAACCTCTGAATGCAAAACTTCTACATATTGTAAGGAAAAAAAAAAAAGGAAGATTTACAAGCACACCACTCAA
>NW_018240869.1:0-219 GCF_001263595.1 Phalaenopsis equestris | reverse complement strand
ATAATAAAGTGTTTCCAAATAGGTCCTTAATTTACGTACATGCCACCCAATTTATATTTATTTACATTATAGTTCAAAAAGTTAAAAATGCAATTAAAAGCTTCAATAAAAATTTTAATGCCCGATTTTATTTTATTTTTTGTTTTTTTTTTAATTTTAGGTTTTTATAAAATTAAAATCTTACCTAAATTTGCTAAATTTTCATCCAAATAGTGAAAT
>NW_018240868.1:0-343 GCF_001263595.1 Phalaenopsis equestris | reverse complement strand
GACGACGTTAAACCAAGCGCTTTATGGGAGGCACCTCATATGTAGGCACCTCATATGTATCTTTACTTTATTCGCAATTATAGTAGTTTTTATTTGATATTATCTCTAGTTTATAGTAGTATTAAGCTCTACTACTCTTATTTACCCTTGAAACATCTTAAAAATTGGATCCATGAAGAAAAATCGGAACACATTCGGACCAGAGCAAAACTGTGAAAATTTTTCCTTGGGCACCGACAGCGCCCTCGACCCCACCGACGATAGGTTGTTCCCAAGAGTCTAGACAAAATTAATACAAAGGCACGCCGACGATGAGACCGGTGAGATGACGGTTTCTTGTGTT
>NW_018240867.1:0-867 GCF_001263595.1 Phalaenopsis equestris | reverse complement strand
TAATTCATTATGATCAAGCAATGCTCATCATGGCTTGAGAATTTTAGGGTTTATTCCCTATGACAGAGGGGGTGTTCTTTGATTTTTTTAAGATCAGAGAGTATCTCTATGCTTCTAACCCTAATTTTCAAGCTAGGCTATTTTGGCTTATTTTAATTTTACAAATTAAAGTATTACTTGAAAAATTATGACGATAATTTTAGTAGGTTTTCTGTTGTCAGAGAAGCTTAGGAAAAATTACATGATGATTTGAATCATTTAGTACATTTTTATTATTAATTAAATGCACATGCATTGTATTAATTTATGTAAATTAAATACTAACAAGAAATTTCCAAAATTAATTCCTCATTGTTTATAAAAATCATATTTACTCACTATAATAATTTGAAAATTATTTGACTAGGTTTGAGCACTAAAATTGATTTTCTACGAAACATTGTATTTTTTGCATAAAAATGATTATATTAAATTAAATACACTTTGGAAAATTATGAAAAGTGGTTTTCTAAGTTCCTTGTGATTAGGGGAACTTAGGGAGAATAAAAGTTATTTTTGAGAAAATACTTAATTTTTTAGCTTTATTTTGAATTTAAAATTCCTAAAAATACAAAAATATTTCAAAATATGTCTAATTATTCCCTGGTCACTTAGAACTCATTGAAATATTTTTCCTAATTTTTCTAAGTTAAAAATAAATTTTAAAATCCTATAAATGCATTTTCCTTGTCTTCATTAAAATAATTATAATAAATAAATTAAAAAAAAATCATAAAAATACAAAATTTGATTCTCGGAGTTTTCTCAACTCAGAATAGTTTATTAAAAATATTAAAAAAAAATTATAATTAAAACATTATTTTCCAT
>NW_018240866.1:0-3030 GCF_001263595.1 Phalaenopsis equestris | reverse complement strand
AAAAACATATGAATTGGGTTTTTTATATAGATGTTTGGCATCAAAATATTTATTTAAATAATCTCTGAAAACGACAAGATGTTGGAGCCAGTGCTGTTTGTTGTGTGCTGGAATATCATGGTGGGCGATTACTGATTGCCTTTTAATATTTTTTAAAAAAATATCACATGAGTGTTTCATTTTGTAAATAATAATATTTCAGGTTTTATATATGTAATTTTTGGATGAAAAGTCAACTTGTAGTAGTTCCAAACTAACAAGAAGTTAAAAAAAAAAAAATTGTATCAGTTTTAGGATGAAAAGACAATATTTAAAACATGCTCAAAATTAGAAGATATTTAAATATATATAAAGAATATTACCATGGAATAATTATGTCTTAAGAAAATAATTAAATATCATTTAACTTTAGGTGTTAATATTATAACTTCGAATATTTTTTTTCTTATCATTTTCTTGCAAATCATTTCAAGATATTTTTGCAACAATGTGCCAAATATCTAACAATTTATGGGTTAAATTCATCTATCATGTGAATTAATACTCTTCTTATAATAAAAATTTATGCAATATTATTTTATCATCACTTAATGTTGATTCTGAATCTGTTCGGGAGACGCGCAAGGAATAGAGATAGTGCAGTATTAATAGTAAAATCACTTAACCTCTTTTCATGTAATAGTGCATGAGAAAAGTTCGTCATGACGGAGAATGGAAAAAATGGCTTAAAAAGTGAGCACCAACAATAGGAGAAAAGTTCCATGGTCTGGGTCCTTATCTTTAGCATTTCGCTCTGCATGTGTTCCTCGATGTCGTCTTGTGGGGGATCTATGTTGGTTATTGCCCTTTGATCACTCTCATCTCTCCAAGATCTCTGTGTTCCTCATCTTGTTGACGATATGACTCCACGCTCAAAGCGCCTTTTAGGATGTTGAATCTGAATCTATCTAGAAGACACACCCAAGGAATTGAGCACCAGAGATCGAAAGAGAGGTGGGGAGAGAGAGAGAGAGAGTAATACTGTACTATTGAACAATAAAATTGCATAACCTTTTTTCATAAAGGGACCCCCTATTTGTATTAATAAGAAGGGGTATTAATACAATTACATATTGTACCCCCTACGGTACGTAGGTAAAACGAGGGTACTTTAGTCTCTACGTGAATTCGGACCTTAAGGCCGCAAATATGACCAATTGGCCTTTTGGTCGGACGGCTGTGGAGCCAGGAGGTAGCTTGGATTGGTGAGTTAAGTTCTCCGCCCTCGGGCCATTGGGAACCATTGCTCTCTCTCATTCCGTTCAAATTATATGGTGGTGGTCTCATTCTACCATATCTAATCAGTTGAATCCTTTGAAGGTGATCTTCTCCTCCCATTGGAAACACACTATTCTTATGATATAAGAATATGTACGGTTGGGCAGTATTCCTGGGTTGTCCATGGCAGGGTCTGCGAGGCCACTTCGGCCTTTTTACCATCGGTGAAATGTCCTTGTGATTTGTGCTGGTAATTTTTAATGCACGCTTACACAATTTTCTCATTCATTATGATATGATAAATTGTACTATAAATTAAGTTTTACATGAATCAATTGCCAAATAATTGAAAGTTATTTCTTATCACTCATATCATTTCAGAATTGGAAGATTTACATATCTAGCACTTAAAATTTGCTTTTCACGTTTAAGATAGTTTGCTTATGCTTAAAAAGATGTGTTCAAATTGTGAGGTAATGTATGTAAATGCTCCTTCAGAATTTTAAATTTTTTATTATTGCTTCATAACACTGGTCATTGTTTTATGCTAAAAAACAACGCAAATTAAGTATCCCTTACTTTGGAAAAATTATTACATACATACACCGGGCGGTGTCCGATCCTGATCGTAGATCACGGTGATCCACGGTCACGATGCAATCAAAATTTTTTTGAAAAAAAAAATTTTAAGTGAGGCCCACCGAAATACATCCTGACCGTAGATCACCGTAATCAAATCATAAATAATAACAGTTACAAAAATTAAAAATTCATTAAACATGACCCAATTGTAATAATCCACATGTTATTCGATATTCCCAAAATTTGCCCTCTTTTTACGTTAAAGAAGAAGAGATTACAATATCTTGATGGGTGATTTGACTTTTTGTAAATGTCAAAATATAATGGAGAGTAGAAAAATTATTGCGCACGTGTCCAATCAGGACAGTAAAAAATTTTAGTGGGCCCCACTCTAATAAAAAAAAAGATATTTCAACAGTTCAGATCGAATCCGCACGCAATAAGCACTGTGGAGAATAACGAGGAATGTGGGTCGATGATTAAGAGAAGGCTGGTTAGGGCTTTAGATATAATAATCAAATAATTATGATTACACAATAGAAATGTAATAATAAAAAATGAGCAAAATTATTTGGACGATAATTTTCGAGAGATAACAGTTTGGCAATTATTGTTGCTGGCAATAATCACCAGTGTTCATAGTATTTTCGATCATTAAATTTTTCTGAATTTTTAAGTAATAGTTATTTGAAAAATGTAAGTCTATTTATAATATTTTTTTTAAAGAAAAATTTTAACTACTTCAGCTAAAATCCACGTGAACATCAAAAGGCATGTGTTAATTTTTATCGTCCAAATAAATGAGTTTCTCTTCAATAACCAACCAAAATAACCCATAAATAACATCTGCGGAGTTATTTCAATATTATTGAAGTGAAACCGCGGTTGTTTCGGGGTTATTGAATAGAATATATGAGTTTTTCTTCAATAACTCAGAAATAACCCTGAAATAACCTCTATAGTTCTACTTCAATAATCTTGTGAAACACCATAGGTTAAGATATATAAAATGAAGTCTGCACGTAGAGCTTGTCAACGTTCTATTATTGAACATGTGGTGGCATATTATTGAAGTCTGCACGTAGAGCTAGGTCCGAAGTCCGGACAGAATTTTCCCTCTAACACAGGTTGTCAACGTTCAACTCAATAATTAAGGAACAAAGCACCAAGAAAATCATCCAGCACGTTAAG
>NW_018240865.1:0-674 GCF_001263595.1 Phalaenopsis equestris | reverse complement strand
TCTCTCTCACTCACTCCCTCTCATTATTCTCCCCTTAGTCACTCCACTCTCTCTTTATCTCCAACCTTGTCCCCTCTCATTAAGTCTCTTATTTTATTTCCTCCCTTTTATGTATCTCCTCTTTTTTTTTATCTATCTTCTCAATTTATCCATCTCTCCCATTCCCTCTCCCTCCCTCCTCTCTCACTCTATGTCTCTTCATTCTTTCTATCTCTCTCCTTACTTCCCACCCTTTCTACATCCCTCGCGAGCAATCTCTCATGTCCCTACCTTTCTTTCTAGCTCTCCCCCTTTCTCACTCATTTTACTCTCCCTCACTCCAACTATTTCTCTCCCTTCTATTTTGTCTCTCTTTCACACTTTTTTTATCTTTTTACAATCAGAAATTTCTAGATGCTAAGATCTCTTTTGTTTCTATTTTCCTTTCTTTTTTTTTTTCAGCAGTTTGTACTAACTTGCGAGTGATACGTTTCTACTATTGGTCAGAGTGCCGCTCCTTGCCTCTAACTCTCTCGCTCCTTACCCCCTATCTCCCCCTTATTTCGATCTCTCTCTCTTGCATGCTCTTCATCTCTAACTCATTCTCCATTTATCTATCTCTATTCTCTATTTGTGTCTCACTCTATCTTACTCTTCATCCCTTCTCTCTTTTTCTTGCTCTGCTTCCATCTCCC
>NW_018240864.1:0-8733 GCF_001263595.1 Phalaenopsis equestris | reverse complement strand
GTCAAGATTACAGCCTTAAAGTTTGCAAATGGCGCATTAATGGAGCCAAGTAGTACTATGTGCTGTGATGGATAAAATATTAATGGGAGATTAACATATATACCCCTAAATTTCTATTTATTTACATATCTAATACCTAATTATTAATTTTACAGACATACTATCATCAAAATATCTATTTCACATTTTAGAAATTAAAAATGTTGATATTTTTGATATGATATGCAACATTTAGGGGGGGATAAATGTAAGAAGCAAAAGTAAGGGTGATGGATGTTGACGCCCCCAATACTTTTGACTGTATCACCAATTGATAATAACTATGTCCTCATCCACATTAAGACCATCGATTTTAAGCTGTATTAAATTATAATAATATTTTATTTTATCTCACTTTCAGAAATATTTAACGTGTACGTATACGATGCATATGTATAATCTATAAATATGCATAGCAAAATTCAGAAGACAGAATACCATCATCATTTCCTCACATAAACAAATGGCCATCTTCGTTGCTAAAAAGCTCGTCTTCCTCAGCCTGGCTATCTCCCTCCTCCTCCTGTGCTTCTTCCCCATCTCCTCCATCTCCGCTCCATTATGTATACTTCTCTTTCTGCAAATCGCTGCTCTTCATCATGATGCTTATGTTCATGAATTTTATTTCGTATTTGATCATTTTGGGTCTTACAGGTTTTGGGAGGTTGGACTGCAACAATATTCGGGGTCGGAGACTATCTTTTCCCGATCAACCCTGGAAAAAAAATAATCCTCTTTCACGTGTTAGAGAAGACTCCGCTCCACCTTCCCCAATATGATAATATGAAGAGAGTTACACTAATAAGCTCTTTTCGTCACTTTGGAGCTTGAGTGAAGATATCTAATACAGCTTTGATTTGATGGCCTTTCGTGAATTTTCAACCACTTTGTAATTGTATTAAAAGGCCTCTTTCTGACTAATAAAGGCCAAAAAAATTAAGCATTAGCTTTTCGCGTATTATGATTGTGTTAATTACTTGTGCTTGTTGGAATACTAAAATTTATGGCCTAATTAAGCATGGTTAAAGTGGTTAGGGACTCGAATTGATGTTAAATTTACTTCTATTTTTTTATCTTACATAAAAATACCTTCAAAATCATTATTTGTTGTATTGAATGCAACAAGGCCAATAATTTCATATTTTGTGCAGACAGGTGACAGAATTGGCTAAAGGTCTCTTAGGGTCAGCTATGACTTATTAAAAAACAACTGAATAATAATCTAATGCTCAAAAAATTTCGATTGCTATTAAATTTTTTTTTTTTTTGACATTAGATCGCGACTAGAGAGTTGTCTTTGCACCTAACCAAGAGTTGTGGGAAAACGTAGGTTTTAACGATAACTTTTTGAAAAAACAGATAAAAATAAAACTACAGGGCATTGTTGCACCGCCGCACCAAATAGAGTCAGTTTTTCTCCACTTTCAATGTGCAAGTGTTATGTAAAGGTAAGTTTACGTACACCAACAAGCTCCAAGATCCATAATAAATTATAGAGATCTAAAAATTTTCATGCACCAATCTTAATAATTATTGAAGAATGAGAAGCTGTTAACATATTAGTAGAACACGTGGCCCGCGCCTTCGTTTCCCAATACCACAATTAGCCAATAAAATAAGAGCAAAAAACAAACGGATTAGGCACCTCCAAATTATGATTAAATTAATCACTTAAGTTTGTTGGGATCTTAAGGGTTAATCTAGTAAAAGGGCTGAAATGACAATTAAGTATTTTTTCTTAAATTATGGATTTAGGTCTGTTTGGGGGCTGCTGCAGCTTATTAAAAAATTATTGTGTAGCTGCTGAATAATAATCTAATGCTCAAAAAACTGCGGTAGCTATTACAAAAAAAAGGAAAAATTAAGTCAGAGTGCAGCTAGAAAGTTGTCATCGCACCTAGCCAGGAGTGGTGAGAAAATGCAGATTTCAGCGGCAGATTTTTGAAAAATTTGACAAATCACAGTTTACCCAAACAGACAATACTGCAGTGTAGTGCAAAATCGTTGCCCCAAACAGATTCTTAGTAAATCCAATTGTTGGACTGATCTAGAGGATTTTATTAACAAAAATGTATGAGGGAGAAAGGCAAGGGAAATTTACACTTGCCATTTGCAACTTTCTTGTGAGTGTTTCATGTAAGAGTAAAAGGAGGGTAAAGATTTTAAAGAACAAAACAATTAAATAATTTAATTAAAATAATAGAGATATTCGATATAAATATATAAAATAAAATTTAAGTCTTCGTAATTTTAGATTTTTTAATTAATTTTAATTAAGTTAAAGTAGTTTTTTTTTAATTTATAATTTGTTGATGTATTGGTTATGGTAATTTGAATTTAATTAATTTATTTTTAATTAATATATACTAAAATAGAAATTAAATTAGGGTATTTTTATTATTTTATATTGTTTAATCAATACTAAAATACTTATTATTAACTAATTAGTTTAGTAAAATTCTAATTAATAATTAACCAGTTTATAAATCACTAATTAATTATTAACATAATATTAATTAATACAAATTTAACTTAAAAATAAATTAAACTTATTAATTGCAGCTCCTAACTCCGGTCTATGTAGCCTATGAGTGTTATCATAGGTCAGCACTATGACCTACATGACCAACTAAGACCTATGTGGTTCGCAGCTCTTGCAACTCTCAATTTTGAACTCTATGACTTTTAAGAACAACCAAATTGATGAAGGAAGAAGTTCCGCAGCTTCCTCCCTCCTTAGAGAAAGAGGTTCAAAAGCTGTTGTGGCTGAAGCTTGATTATGATATTGTTTGCATAGCTTGTTGTATACATGCTGTTTGAAATTTTGAATAATTTATTATATGTTTTCTTTAGCTGCTGATTGTGAGACATAAATGGCTAAAATATCCACCATTCAAAATTTCATAAGCATGAAATAATTAAATCACACAAAGTGAATGTACATCAAATTACGACTCGATTAACATTTGGATTCTCATTTGAAGCTGGAGCATAGTTATATTTGTTTGGTCTCATATACTTAACCATATACCAGCCACCCTTGAAGTTGCCAAAAACTTCAATTAACCTATAATTGAACTCTGTCAAGCAGTCTAAAATATAGCTCTAACTCAGCCCTCCATGCTTAGTTGTTGAACTTGTTCATATGATTCGCGAAGTTGCCATTCATTAAGTCTCTTTATGATTATGATATGATTTGAATAAAAATAAATGCAGGCTGACCTCTTGGGGTGTCCGGTTGTGAAGCCTCTAGATCCAGAGATAAGTGCCCTCGGTGCAGCATATGCAGCTGGATTAGCCGTTGGCGTTTGAACTGAAGAGCAAAACTTCTCAGGCATAAAGGGAGAGGAAATTTTCAATTTCATGCCCAAATTAGACGAAGAGCAACGTGAGAAGCGAAGAGCAACGTGAGAAGAAGTACGTGAGAAGAAGTTGGAAGCTTGGCATGAGGCACGGAAAAAAACCAGCAAATATGATCAAGCTGAAAATTAACAACTCTGATGCAGTCTCATCGCAATGAAGAACAAAAATCAGTAAAAAGAAATCCAACTAAGAATCAACGGCGGTGTTGAATATGTGAAAGGAAACAATGAATGAAGCAGTCAAAGTAAAAAAACTCATATTGTGTATTACCAGAGGATTCTTCGGTTCCTGGACGCAATAGAACTTTCGAGAGATTCTCATTGTCTTCCACCTTCCACCTAAAAGGAGGTGAATCTAAGAGATGTGAGAAAATGAGGATACCAGAGCATCCGGAACAGAGAATTGGATTGTGACGAAGAGACCAGAGAAGAAAGCGGAGAGTTCGGCGTCGAGCAGATGAATTTCTCATAGGCATTATGGTCGAACATCTTCAAGAACGCTGGGGACCTGCGAACGGTGTTTCGTCAAATTCGCGCGGGACGGGGGAACAAATATAAATTTTTGGCTTCTCCTCTTTATGTAAAAATCTGTATCAGCAGTTTATTATTTATAATCTGTTGATAAACAGATTATTCTCATAATTTGATAAATAAATTTATTTGTTGTTTGTGACAGTTTATTCAAAACAGTTTACTGACCACTGTTATTGGATAAATGATAAATCTATCCCTTTTTGTTAAGCTATTTGCATCAAAATTATTTGGAGAAATAATATAGAGAACAAAAGCCTGAAACTTTTACAGATCAGTTCAAAAAAATAAAATACACCGCTTATTATTTCGTGAGTGTCAGAAGAAATAAAATAAGGAGGAATACAATTATGAGTACAATATATTTTTAAATTTAAAAACGAGTGCGATGATTTCAAAATATCAAAATAAATAATGATCAAAACTAAGCAACAAGCCAAAGTCATCGTGTATAAGAGTTAAGTATAAAAGCTTTCAACCAAAATTTATGCAAAAGCTTTCCATCACAAAAAATTGACAAGAAAGTTACATAATACACGAAAGATTATCACTAACAACTCACGGCTATTCACTAATGAATATATTAAAGGCAAATCAAAGATCACACCACAAGAAATTTTCCTACTTTTCATGAGTTGTTGGATGACACTCATCTCCACCTAAAAATTATAAATAAAATGCATACAAAAACTTACTATGGAAACAGCTTAGTTCATCTTTTGAACTTATTGCTGCTAAGAATTAACAAAAACTTGCTATAGAAATTTTCTCTACCAAAAATCTAAAAGACTCTAAATATAGATCAAAGAAAAATTTATGTCCTGAATTTTCTTACCAAGAAAAGAATGATAAAAAGTCTAAGCGATACTTTTCTATCTTAAAATAGGTCCGATGCATTCCTCCACTTCAACCAACAAACTTGAATTCTACCAATGACTTTGCCTCTTCCTCTTTGAGTTGCTGATGAGCGACGAAGCAGAGATTGCACGTTAGGTACGGTGGTCATGAAGAGGAGGAAGAAGGCGAGAAAGACCCTCAAACTGGAGAGGGCAAGAGCGAGGGAGAGC
Organism: Phalaenopsis equestris; assembly: GCF_001263595.1. Classification (NCBI taxonomy): domain Eukaryota; kingdom Viridiplantae; phylum Streptophyta; class Magnoliopsida; order Asparagales; family Orchidaceae; genus Phalaenopsis; species Phalaenopsis equestris. The sequence goes on along the minus strand of NW_018240864.1, from coordinate 3,734 downwards.
AGAGGGCATGGGAGGAATAGTTCCCGAACGCTAGAAGTAGACACCGAACGCTGGGTTGATCCTGCGTCCTCGCCAATTAACAAAATAGCGAATGACGTTTCGGAGTGGCTCCAAAATGTCGGGTAAACATACTATTCAAACAGTGCGGCGCCCCCGAATAAGCTGCCTCAAACAGGCCCTAAGTGTTATGTGAAATCAAATAATAAAGGTAAGTTATGCACACCACCAAACTCCAAGATCCATAATAATCATACTGATCTAAAAATTTCTATGCACAAATCTTAACAATTTTTGAAGAATAAGAATATTAGTAGAACACATGACCCGCACCTTCGTTTCCCAATAGGACAATTAGCCCAAAAAATAAGAGCAAAAAATAAATGGATTAGCCGCCCCCAAATTATGATTAAATTAATCACTTAAGTTTATTAGGATCTTAATGGTTAATCTAATCAAAGGGCAAAAAGGACAATTAAATCTTTGCCTTAAATTATGTATTTAGGTCTGTTTGGGTTTATTAAAAAATAGCTTTGAAACTGCTCAATAACGATCTGGTGCTCAAAAAACTGTGGTGGCTAATATAATTTTTTTTTTAAATTCAGACTGCAGCTAGAAAGCTGTCACGAACCTAGTTAGAAGTAGTGAGAAAATGCAATTTACCCTAACAAATAATACTGCGGTGCGGTGCGGCACCTCCATGACACCGCTGCACCCAAACAGACCCTTAGTAAATCCAGGCGTTTGACTGATTTAGAGGATTTAATGAACACAAATGTATGGGGGAGAAAGGCGAGGGAAATTTACACTTGCCATTTGGAACTACCTTGTGAGGGTTTCATGTAAGAGTAAAAAGAGGGTCAAGGTTTAAAAATAAATAAATAGGTAAATAAGTAAATTAAAATAATAGGAATATTAGATATAAATATATTGAATAAAATTTAAATCTTCGTAATTTTATTTATTTATTTTAAGTTAAAGTGGTTTTTTTAATTAATAATTTGTTGATGCACTGGTTATGGTAATTTAAGTTTAATTAACTTATTTTTAATTAATATATACTAAATAGAAATTAAATTAGATGAATTTTATTATTTTATATTGCTTAATGAATACTAAAATACTTATTAATGACTAATTAATTTAGTAAAATTCTAATTAATAATTAACCAGTTTATAAATCACTAATTAATTTTTAACGTAATGAGAATTAATACAAATTGAAATTAAAAAATAAATTAAAGTTAATAATTGCCACCAATACTTAATTGTAATTTCATATTTGTACTTGAAAACTTAAATTTCGAAACACATTACCAAATTGTTTGAAAGAATTTCATTGGATATAACACATATTTATTAAATTTGGATTTACTATATTTACTAACACTGTTGTAACTTTTGTCAGATTTTTGCGTCTGAATTTTTTCAACCCACCTATTTGCGTTAGATTTTATGATTGTTAAGTGGCATGAAATAATTGGCATTATTTTTGACGAAACTAGTGTCAGATTAGCCTCTGATTATTCGACGCAAACGACTAATCCATATCAGAGGTTTGGGAGTCAGATTGACGTCAATAAATCGCGGCGAAAGATTTACTTAAAAGCGTTGAAAAAAATCCGACCACAATAGATGAAAATCAGATGCAAGACTTGAAGAAAAAAATTTGCTTGCGTAAGACGTACGCGGAGCGGCGTCATTTCAGAAATATATAACGTGTACATATACGTGGCATATGTATAATCTATAAATATGCATGGTAGTAGAATTCAGAAGACAGAATATCATCATTTCCTCACATACACAAATGGCCATCTTCGTTGCTAAAAAGCTCGTCTTCCTCAGCCTGGCGATCTCCCTCCTCCTCCTGTGCTTCTTCCCCATCTCCTCCATCTCCGCTCCATTATGTATACTTCTCTTTCTGCAAATCGCTGCTCTTCATCATGATGCTTATGTTCATGAATTTTATTTCGTATTTGATCATTTTGGGTCTTACAGGTTTTGGGAGGTTGGACTGCAACAATATTCGGGGTCGGAGACTATCTTTTCCCGATCAACCCTGGAAAAAAAATAATCCTCTTTCACGTGTTAGAGAAGACTCCGCTCCACCTTCCCCAATATGATAATATGAAGAGAGTTACACTAATAAGCTCTTTTCGTCACTTTGGAGCTTGAGTGAAGATATCTAATACAGCTTTGATTGGACGGCCTTTCGTGAATTTACAACCACTTTGTAATTGTATTAAAAGGTCTCTTTCTGACTAATAAAGGCCAAAAAAATTAAGCATTAGCTTTTCGCGTATTATGATTGTGTTAATTACTTGTGCTTATTGGAATACTAAAATTTATGGCCTAATTAAGCATGGTTAAAGTGGTTAGGGACTCGAATTGATGTTAAATTTACTTCTATTTTTTTATCTTACATAAAAATACCTTCAAAATCATCATTTGTTGTATTGAATGCAACAAGGCCAATAATTTCATATTTTGTGCAGACAGGTGACAGAATTGGCTAAAGGTCTCTTAGGGTCAGCTATGACTTATTAAAAAACAACTGAATAATAATTTAATGCTCAAGAAATTTCGATTGCTATTAAACTTTTTTTTTAACGTCAGATCGTAGCTAGAGAGTTGTTCGATATAAATATATAAAATAAAATTTAAATCTTCGTAATTTTAGTTATTTTAATTAAGTTAAAGTAGTTTTTTTTTAATTTATAATTTGTTGATGTATTGGTTATGGTAATTTGAATTTAATTAATTTATTTTTAATTAATATATACTAAAATAGAAATTAAATTAGGGTATTTTTATTATTTTATATTGTTTAATCAATACTAAAATACTTATTATTAACTAATTAGTTTAGTAAAATTCTAATTAATAATTAACCAGTTTATAAATCACTAATTAATTATTAACGTAATATTAATTAATACAAATTTAAATTAAAAAAATAAACTTATTAATTGCAGCTCCTAACTCTGGTCTTTGGACCTACGAATATCATCATAGGTCACCACTATGACCTACATGACCAACTATGATCTATGTGGTTTGCGGTCCTTGCAACTCTAAATTTTGAACTCTATGACCTGTCAATATTATCTTAGATGGTCAATCAATGCTCATGAAGCAGCAATTTGTGGCCCACACAGCCGACTACTATCACGTCTTTCAACTGTGACCAATAAGATAGGCTGATGTTATAACCACCGTTTACAACAATCACAACGGACTACTGCCTTCAAAAAAACCAACTTACGACCCTATAACCCGCTATCACCGAGAATTACAGCTAGACTACGACTATTATCTATGAACTACTTGTGTACAATTACAATGATTAATTTTTTTAACTCCATTTTCCTTAATTCAGTGAAAGAGTGAATGCGTATACTCACCATTCTTAGCGGCTTATTTCAAAAGGGCTAGACCTTGTGGGTTTTTCACTTTCTAGGATTTTCAACGTAAAAATTGAAGTTTCTTCTCTTACATCTTTTTAATTACCTGAGTGTGTGCTACTTGACTAGTTATAGCCTACGTGGTCCACAACTCATGGAGCTTTTGACTCCAGTTAGTGTGGGTTGTGGAAGTCGTCATACCTCACCACTAGAGCCCACATGACCAACCACAGTCTATGTGGCTCACATCTCATGTAACATTTGATTTTAGCCTTTGCGACCTATTCAGTTAGTGTGGCCCGCCTCCTCAGGAAGGAACACATCCCCTGT
>NW_018240863.1:0-1121 GCF_001263595.1 Phalaenopsis equestris | reverse complement strand
GGCTCCCAAATCACATAAAGCTCTTTCATAAATTTGTTTACCAATAGCACATGATATTGTGAAACTACCAGGATCTTTTAATTTTTCAGGAAGATTTTGCTAAATAATTGCACTACACTTTTCGCTAAGTACAATAGTTTTGTTATCTGTGAACTTCCTTTCCTTATTTAGAATATCTTTCATAAATTTCACATAATTGGGCATTTGCTCTAAAGCTTCTACGAAGGGAATATTTTCTGTTAACTTCTTAAGAATTTCAAAAAATTTAGGAAATTGTTTATTCTATTTGTGTTGCTTCAATCTTTGAGGAAACGGTGGTGGAGGTATCTCCACAGTAATTTTCATGATCCATTTCTTTTTCGGTATCCCTTTTCTCTGTTTCAGTTTCTGTTTCTTTTTGCACCCTTATTTCCAATTCTTTTCCACTTCGTAATTGTATCACCTTGATTTGTTCTTTTCCTTGATCTTTACGATTTGGTTTTACAGTACTAGAAAAAGTTCCTAATGTTCGGTTACTAAGCGCAGTAATGATATGTCCCAATTGATTTTCAATATTCTTAATAGCAATTCTTTGATTTTGTAATTGATTTCCTTAAATTTGTAATTGATTTCCTTGATTCTAAAATAGTTGACCGATGTTTAATATCAGATCTTCCATAGACAACTTCTTCTTTTTAATTTGAGTGTTGTTGTTAAATCCTGGAGGATAAGAAGGTTTGTAGTTAATATTTCCTTGGTTGGATGAATTTCCTAATGGGTCAACTGGCTTGTTTGCCCATTGTTGATTTGTAGAAGAATTGTATTCTAATTAAAATTTAGATGATTCTTCCAACCTGGGTTATACTAGTTCGAATAAGGGTTGTTGGGTCTATTAATAGCATTTAAGGTCTCATATGAAGGTTGAACATCCACAAATTGCCCAGATAAATTTTCTTCCATCATAGGAGGTGTTGGAGAATAATTCATCCCATAGTGATCAAATTTCATTGATATTGCAGCAATCTGCGAAGCTAATATAGATATTGCATCAGAATCATGGATACTAGCTACTCTTTTAGGATCCGTTCAGAGGGCCATTGAAAATTTTTGGTAGACATCTCTTCTATTAATGAATAAGCCTC
>NW_018240862.1:0-1565 GCF_001263595.1 Phalaenopsis equestris | reverse complement strand
TCTTAAGAAAATTAAAATTCGGTAAACCCAAGTTCCCAACCGGTGTCGTGTCATACAAATCGCAAATGGCGGATAATTAAATGATAATATTTAATATATGATCCTCTCGCTAGTAAAAAAGCAAAAAATACAGGTGTTCCGTCAAATTTACACTCGTCACAATATGCATTAGCCGTGGCCTCAATCTCTTATCGTAAATCCCCACGCGTCACAAATATACTTTTATTATCTCTGGCCTGAATTTCTCAACCGAAATCGCGGGAATGGAAACCTCCTGCGCTACGAACGATACCTTTAAATATGAGTTTTAGCCTCGGCAAAGGGCAATCAGAGTTCCTTCATACGACGGAATACATCTACGACAAGGAGTTGCGATAAGGAGAACGAAGGTGAAAAATGGTTCATCAGCAGGCGACTGTTGGGCATACCGGAGTGAGGACGAGGAGGCGCAAGGTAGTGGGGCCTGTGGTCGGAATGGTGGCCTGCGCTGCGGCGGGGGTGGTGGAATGGCCAGTTGGTGCGCTGGTATACGTTTTCAGGCGCATGAAGGGCAGACGCATAATGTCCCATCCGGTTCATGTGGTCTACCCTCGTGTTGCTAGAGCTATTCCTATTTAATCGAAACAGCTTGTTTGTTCTTTAACAGCTTGTTTTTTCTTTGTAGATACTATTTGTGGGGCTTTGCTGGTCAATGCCAGCTTTTGGGAGTGTTTATTTCTTGTATGGGTTGGGTTCTGTGTGTGCTCAAATGTGATTGTTGTTTGCAGTCTGCAATTTCATGTTGAATTGAAGTTCGTTTTATCTTAAAATTGAGGCGTAAAATCAGCATTTTTTTTTTCATTCGGTGGAGATTTAGTTTGTATTAATAGTTCCAACCTCCAAAATCAAAATCACTTGAATAAAAATTTGAGATCTATATGAAATTTTAATTTCTTAAAACGAATTAGTTGAAGTTTGATTTCTAAAAAAACTAAGAAATTCATTGATGGGGATCTAAAAGATCAAATTTGAAGAAAACCCAGTTCAGTCCCAATTCCGAAAAAATTAGAAGCCCTTTTGGTTTCTCTTTGATTTTCTTTTTATTTTTTATTTTTTTTCTATGAACTTTCTTGTCTTTATTTGTCCTTTTTAAAAACAAATCAACTTGAATCCGAATTTGTCGTGTCATGTCCAAGCATTAGATCGGTAAAAACCCTCAAGGAGAGGGTAAGGTAGAGAAAGAGAGACAAAGAAAGAGAGGGAAGGAAAGAGCATAAAGACATGTCGTGTAAAAGGTAATTGGGGTATTCCCGAGCATTAACTGAGAAAGAAGGGATAAAAGATCTCCCTATGATCTTCATTCCACGTTTGTAATGTCAATACTACCTCTCAACATTTTTTTTTTCTTCTTATGTCTCATTTGATTTTGGCTTCTCTCATCCATTCTTCTTTTGTTACGGTTCTAGGGAAAACTCCTAGTTCTCCTTCTCCTCTCCTTTCGTTCTCGGTGTCTCTCTTTGTATGTATATCATATCCTTCTATTGTATGTTTTTGTGGTTTGATGGTTTGCATTTGACCTTCTTTTT
>NW_018240861.1:23816-24411 GCF_001263595.1 Phalaenopsis equestris | reverse complement strand
ATGGCGCTACTAGAAGATTTAATCCCCGACAACGATGCCAAAAACTTGACCGACGTTTTGTAAATCGACAAATACAAGAATTTGATGGCGTTACTAGAAGATTTAATTTCCAGCAACGACGTCCAAAGACTTGATCGCGACTTTATAGATGTGTCTAATTTGATTAAGATGTATAAGTATAATATTCAATAATATTAAAGTCAAATTTGTCAACGCAAGTATAAGTATCGCTCAAGTAACATAGGGCTCAAATGGAGTCCTAGATATTGAACCCACAGGGAGTAATTTAGAATTACGGACTAAGACCTTAGAAAAACAATACTTTAATCACAACAATGACGTTCAATTTGCTTATCTGTCACTAATAGGCAATTAAAATAAATAGATAATTTTAATAAGTAATAAATAACTAATGATATAAAATAGGGTTTAATTGTGATATTCAAAATATAAGAAGCATCCTTCTCCTTGTCAAGAAATTATAGTGAATGGATAAAATGAATTAGTTCAATTTATATTGTGCCAAATAGGAGCATACCTATTCTTTACCCTTTGGTCCATGCATAAAGAACATTGACTAATCCTATGCTTGTTT
>NW_018240861.1:10691-23489 GCF_001263595.1 Phalaenopsis equestris | reverse complement strand
TAAACATTTTCATGGCTTCACAAATTCAAATCACCATTTCACAAATCTCGAGACAAGGAGAAAGACAGAGAAAACTACTCAGAACTCATGGGGAAAGCACAACACAACTTGGAATTCATATATAAAATCAAAGTCATACAAATTATAACAAGTACATAACTTATCTCTAAATTTCTCCCCAAGAACACTCCTCGAAGTTCATCTGAATCTTTTTCTTTCTTTACAGCACACAGAATTCCTCTTCGAATTAGCAAGGAGGAAGAAATCTCTCACTTTCCCTCCACTCTTACAATTTCTTGAAGAAATCCTCACAATTGTTACACACTAATGGAACCTCTCTAACCTCTAGGGTCTTTCTAACATCCAGGACCTTCCATGCTCTCCAGGCTCTCCTAATTTTTGACCAAAAATGTTCTTTTTAAGTTGTGGATGGGCTTTCCCAAGAGTTACCTAAGCATCCTTTCAAAATTTGGCCTTATCCAAAGCTTGAGTAGGCATAACCGTCGATCTCGCCGTCGATGGCCTCAAGGGCGCCGTTAGCGGGCTTCTGAAGATTTTGTCCTGTAGTATCGGGGAAAACTCGTCATCGACGGAGTTAAATGTAAAAGAGATTAAACATCCAAAGATTTATCGAAAGGTGACAGGGCAAAATATCATTTCTTGCTCGTTTTTGCTCCAAATTGCACCGTTTTTGCATTTTTTTGCTCCAATGACCATAATTCATCATACCTGTAACAAAACATAAAAAATATCGTGCAATATCATCAAAATCAGTATAAAATAGGTATGAAAATCTCAACATATTTTCTTTTGGTCAGTTAGCAATCATAAGTTACCTCCTCTGAGGGATTCCTAATCATTTGATAGAGACATCTTAATTTAGTTTCAATTTTTGTTTTGTTGTTTTGTTTGTGATTAAATTTTGAGTTGTCTTATATTTTAAATGTTGTGGCGATAAATTTTATCTTATTTAATTTTAGTTTTGGCTTTGGTTTTGACCGGCAGGGTGACTTTAAGTATGCAAGCAAGAAACAAGAGGTACGAAAAAGTAAATGCAATAACTTAAAAGCGTACCTGTTGATTTTTCTCGCTCCTTCTCCTGAAAGGTTAACTTTGGCAACATGGATATAATTTTGCAATGAATTTAAATTGCAGGAGTAGATGAAGGTATAACTACTAAACCCCAAGTTAAGACTTTATTGAGTCATGAAAGATTTTAGTGGAATATAGCAAGTTAAATTTACCCTTCAAAATATCCAAGATATTTCAAAATGCTCGGGGCATGACCCTGAACCAATTTGAATATTTCTTGAAATATTTCGAGTTTATTTTGAACTTATCATATTGTTGTATTGAATATCTAAGGTTAATCAAAATTAATCTCATTGCTTAAGAAAACTTGACGTTCTATTTATCCCAAGACTAGGACACTCAATTAATCAGATGATATTTCATTTAAGAGTCATGTGGGTGGTTGCCTCTAAGGCAAATTAAAGTAAGTAAAGGTTTTAATTTCCAAAGTTAAAAGTGGGCTTATAGTGTAGAGAGGTGTTAATCATCAATCATGTTATCTTCTAAATCCGACCAAATGAGTTTAAATATCAGGCTTAGGTCACTATCAAGCCCTGAATAATCACAATAAGTGAAATGGTAATCAACAAAATTTTGATTTAAATGACATGCATTCTTATTTAAAAATAACATTGTCATCAATTATGGGCTTGAAATTAATGAAATATTATCTTTCTAACTCAAACCCATCATTTAAGAATCGTTTAATTTTGACTGACTTCCAAGTAATGACAATTAAGGGAATTACAATTTTTCATTATAGAAAAGGTGAAAAGTGAGTTCCTACCTTTAATCCTTTTGTATTTCAATCATCAAAAAATGTTCATTAGGATCAAAATTACCCATCTTCCCTTTAATTAATCCTAAATTTTGATTAATTCACCAAATTCTAAAGCTACCCTTCTGCCTTTGGGGCTCTTCGCTTCATAACTCATTAATCAAAATTTGAATGACTTTGAGAATTTTTAGAGTGTCCTATCCATGGGTTAATTAAAACATATGAGGAGGAAATGTGAGTTTTCAAATTTAATATAAGCTAAAAGTTGATTTTACTTAACTATTCAAAATTAAGGTTTCTATTCATGAGAAAATCATTAGAGATCCCTATAGGTCAGAGAAAACACTCAGACAAAATTTCACGATTTTTTGAATTAAATCTTTGATCAAATTTTGTAATTATTATTGATTTTTATGATTTAATTTGAATGGAAAAGATGTTTTATTTACAAAAATTATGTTTTAGATTTTTAGTAAACCTCTCTAAGCCCAAAGAACTTAGAGAAACAAATTTTGCATTTTTATAATTTTTAATTTTTTTATTATAATTATTTTAATACGAAAATAAGAAATGTCATTTTAAGCTTTTATAAATTTAATTTTAACCTAGAAAAATTTAAGAAAAATATCCTAATTAGTTCTAAGTGATCAAGGAACAACTAAACACATTTTAAAATATTTTGGTATTCTTGGGATTTTTAATTATTTTTAATTATTTTAAATTCAAAATAAAGCTAAAAAATCAAGTATTTTTCAAGAATAAAATTTATTTTTCCTAAGTGCCCCTATTCACAAGGAACTCAGAAAAATAGTTTTCATAATTTTCCCAAATGTATTTAATTTAATATAATTATTTTTGTACAAAAATACAATGTTTCTTCGAAAATTAACTTTTGTGCTCAAACTTAAACAAATAATTTTTAAATTTTTATAGTGGGTAAACATGATTTTTATACATAGTGTGAAATTTATTTTGTCAATTTTTAATTATTATTTAATTTACATAAATTACTATAAGATACATACACTTAAGCAAATATAGAAATTTAGAAAATTATTCAAATCATCATGATATTTTCCTAAGCTTCTGTGGCGATAACTTCTATGACCATAAGAAACCTACTAAAATTATTCCCATAATTTTGAAAGTCGTATTTTAATTTATATAATTAAAATAAGCCAAAATAGTCATCTTAGCTTGAAAATTAGGTTTAGAGACACAGAGATGTCCTCTAACCTTGGAAAAATCAAAGGAAATAGTTTCTATCATAAGGAAAGAACCCTAAAAATTTTAAGCCATGGTGAGCATTTCTTGATCATAATGAATTAAAATATTCTAGAGAGTATTTAATTCATTAAAAATCAGAGATTGATAAAAAAAAATATATTTTTATTTCACGTTTTTTCCTTCATTTCTTGAGCAAGAGGGTATTTTTATTTTGTTTTTTTTTATTTTTCTAGAGAAAGATATGGATTTTTGAAGTTCAGACATTTAATTTAATTCAAATAATTCATATTTTATCTACTTCAACACGCGGCGCCAACTCATCCTATGATGGCTCCGAACTCACATGTGGCGCTCCGTCATTTGAAGCCGCCATCCACCTCAGCTACCACGCGACCCACCTTTTTGCTCCAAGGGTTCATCCGACTTGATCTCATCCGTCCATCCAATAAACGCACGATGGAATGACATCCGTTCATTCATCCCCAAATGAGTCAACCCGAGAACTGTTAACAATAAAACCTTAAGATCTTCGTCTAGACTCAACCAAACCGCATGGGGTTTGTTCCTATACCTTCATCTACTCAAGACGAGTATATCTATATGGCTTATATAATATGAAATACAGTAAATACGTATGGAGAATCAAATGAAGCTCGATGTAGGGTTGAAGTTTAATACCTTTATCTGAGAGGGGAGGCCTCAATTATATGGTTGTGTCAGCTTTAATTGGGTCCAACAAACCTCCTTAAATACGTATGGAGAATCAAATGAAGCTCGATGTAGGGTTGATGGTAGCTTCTATTGAGTCCAACGAACCTCTAGATGAAGTCCTAAGCCTTGGTGAATTGTCTAGGTATGATTTTTATCAAAGTGGATTTCAGGTGTTGGTCTAGAGCTATGTTAGAGGCTGTTTGAGAGGGGGCTTTTGTGGGGGACCAGGTCCTCTTGCTCTGGTGATGGTGTGGGCATAGTTAATTGGAGTTTAGTCTACTGTGGAGGTGTAGAGAAATTTTTCCTAGTTCGAACTGAAATTTTGAGCTCAAAACTGGGCTCTCACAGTGAGAAACAAAGAAGGAAAATGGTGGGCTTGAGCTGAGGAGGTCTTGGAGAGTCTCTGGGAGCAATTTGCCAGAGCTTGGTGCTCTCTCTAGTTCAGCCATGGAGGAGGTAAGCTTAAATAGAGGGGCTTGGGGTGGAGCTCAGGGCCAATTAATGGGTGCAATAAGCTACTTATGTGGAGGGCAGAAGAGCTCCAAAGAGGAATTGGGGTTGGACAGCTTGGATAGGTTCAATTAGGTTTGAATTTGGTGAGGTGGCTCTCAGTTTTGGGGTTTGTTTTGGCATTTTTTGGAGAGTAGGGTGGAGTAGAGGAGGTGGTCAGGTGGTCAGGTGAGCCAATGGGAGGGTTAATCACGATTAACCTTTAATGGTTTGACATGATGGAGGAGATATTTTGGTTTAGACACAAAAATGAAATAAAATCTCTTAATTTAGGGAACCATTGGTCCATAGCTTCCCTTGGATGGTTCAATAAGGTTTGGCTTGGTCCAAAGGGTGCACCTAGTGACTGTGGTGGTCTTTGGTTGGCCAATTTGGCTTGTTTAAGTTAAATTTAGTGAAATGGTCCATGTGGGTCAAGTTGGCTTGAAGTCTGGTTTGAATTGGGCTAGACATGCTGTTGGAATAAATTGATTGGGAAATTTTGTGTGGATGATTGTCAAAGAGAGTTTAGAGAAAAATTGGAGTAGTTTTGAGTTAATTTGGAAGTTCAATTTGAAGGAATTTGGTCTTTTAGTCAATTTGGGGGTGTTGGGTTGGACTTGGGTTTAGGCTAGGCTAGGGTTGGGCTAGGTCCAAATTGATGGCTCAAAATAGTCTAGGGGAATGTCATAAAGAGTTTTTAATATCAATTGGGTGCCAATTTTAGGGTTAGGGCATTCAATTTTATGGAATTTGGGCATGTGGCTAAATTGGAGCAAATTTGGGGATTTAAATTTGGGTTAAAATTTAGTGGAATTGAGGCTTGATAAAAATCAATTGTGGGATCATTTTGATTATTAGGAATGTTAGGAAGGGTTCGGGATCCAAATTGAGGCAATTGAGTGGGCTATGGGGTTCAATTGGGTGAGGGGTTCAATTGGGTGAGATTGTTCAATTGGGTGAGATTGTGTCATATGGTCAAAATTGGGGGTTTTGGTTTGGATCGAAATTAAGCTAATAGAATGAATCAATTAAGCTTGAATTTGGTTTGAAATGATCATATTAATGGTGAATTTAAATTTAGAATTGAAATTTGGGAAAGTTGCGATGAAATTGAGGGACATTTGGGGTGAATTTGGAGAAATTGGGCCTTTAGGGGAAATTTTGGGGGTTTTGGCCAAATTTGTCGAATTGGAAAAATTGGGCTTAATTTAAGGGTACAAATTGGTTTTTAAGTCATTTGAAATGATTTTGAGTATTTTGGGAAAGTCTGATCCACCAAGGGTATTTTTGTAATTTTGGCAAATTTGGGGGTATTTTGGTAATTTTAAAAAAATTGGGAGGTTCTGGGTAATTTGGGTAGTTTGAAATGGTTTAAAATGATTTTTGAACAGAATTGGATATTTTGGGTAATTTTGGTCAAATTTAAGGTTTGGGTTAAAAGGCAAAGTTTGGTGCTTAGGTAAAAATTGGATGACACCAATTTGAGCTATGGACAAATGTAATCCTCTACTTTGGGTCCTTCATGCACTGGTCTTAGCTAGACCTTAGCCTAGGGCTAGTGGATCTAGGCGACCATCTTCATGAGTTTCCCAAAAGATCAAGGGATCAAAGCCAACAAGTTTGGGTTTAGGGTAGTGAGTGGGATGTGGCGTGCAAGTGAGTGTAAGTCAGTGAACTAGCTCAAGACCAACACCCATGGTCATCCCTAAGGACAAGTAGTCTTATGGGGATGCCCCTTTAGCTCCCCCATATTGACCCCACCTACTAAGTACTAGAGGTCAGGACCAATATGTGGAACTTCAAGTTGCGCAGGAAAGCATTTAAATTTTCTAATGGCGAGGGTTTCTTTTCTAGTCATCTAAAAATAGTCAATAGGAAAGTCTTAGGGGTAGACCCTAGGCTACTAAGGAGGAAACTAGACCTCAACCAAAAGTGAGGTCAACATGAACTCAAAAATTTAAATATGCCACATTGGGAAGGAAAGCTCACAGACTCACATCTAACCCAAGAGGTAGCGGAGGGAATCAAAATTTAGGTATTAACCTCGAGATGGAATTTAGGTAATAGCCCTGAAATGAGAGTAAATTTTAGGTACCAACCTTTTGAATTTGAATTCGTTATAATGAGAAGGAAAGCTCATTGACACACATTCAACCCAAGAGGTAGCTAAGGGAATTAGAATTTATGTACTCACCCCAGGATAGGAAATGGAATTTAGGTACCAGCCCCGGAATGAATCAGAAGCCTTAAATCAGAAGCCTTAATCCATTTAAGGTGGTCTTATACTGATCTTGAAAGGATGAGAATAAGATGCCTTACTCCATTTAAGGTGGCCTTATACCTATCTAAAGAGATGGGAATAAAAATTTAGCTACTAACCATAAGATGGGAACTAGAATTTAGGTACCAGCCTTGGAATGAGAATCATAATTTAGGTACCAACCTCAAGAATTTGAATTTGCTACATTGGGAAGAAAAGCTCATAGACTCACATCCAACCTAAGAAGTAGAGGAGGGAAACAAAATTTAGGTACTGGCCCCAAAAATGGGAGCTAGAATTTAGATACCATCCTTGGAATGAGAATCAAAATTTAAGTACTGGCCTCGAGAATTCGAATTTGCTACATTAGGAAGAAAAGCTCAGGGACTCACATCCAACCCAAGAGGTAGCGAATGAACTCAAAATTTAGGTATTGATCCAATGATGTGAATTGAAATTTAGGTACCAACCCTAGAAGGGGGAGAAGTGGAGGATTCATAGAATTTCATGTAGAGTTTGAAACTTGTGAGAATGAAAGTTGGAGAAATTTGTGCGAAGAAGGTGGAATGTGTGTGGAGAACATACAATGAAAAATTTTGAGAGAATTCATTTTTTCATTTTCATCATTTTTTGTTAATATTAAGATATTTTCTCAAATTTTATTTCTTTTATTTTATTTTAAATTTAAATTTTAATTTTCATTATTATCATATTTCTTTGTATCATCTTTTTTTCTTTATAGTTTGAGACCAACATATGGTCTTGGGACTTTTTATCAATCGCAAAAACTAGGCAATTCAACAACATCTGCTGAAATAAAAAACTTCGTTGATTCTACTTTGAACATGTAATATAACTGATCATATACTAAAAGGTATCCAAAATGTCAGAAGTACATCAGTAAATAAGTTGGCATGTCATGTGTAATATCTTCTCTAATCTGACGTAGTCCAGAAAGTAGCAAGTGTCTGTCTGTCTTCTAAGGAAGTCTTGTGATCAAGCAAACCTTCTAAGCCATGCTCCAGAACTAAAGTCGCCTTGTGAATACTTAGAGGTAAATCTATCTCACAGCTCATACAGGCATAATACCTCCAAATCCGGGCATGGCTAATATGCATATGACACTTTATTGTCATCCAACCTTTGGATTGTAACTGAGACTTTGCGGCATGACACTTTAGGAATGCAGTGTTTTGCCAAGTCTACTCCATTTCTTTTAAAAATTAGCACTTAACCAACTGGTAGCGGAATCTTGACCAATTCTTGGAATTCTCTAGAGCCGATGATCCGTGTCTCTTTCCCAAACAGAATATTGCTTTGACTCATGAATGAAACTATACAGAATGGTCTAAGAAAATCATGGTGATCAATGTGAGAGGAATATAGTTTCCTTCTTCATAGATGTTGATGATGCAACTATTCAAAATACAATCTATCGGTAAAATACTCCACTTCACCATTCTCTTGATCATTCTCTTTATCGTAGATGACATGGGATCCACCTCATCTTTTCTTAAAATACTCGTGGGGTTCCCTAGCATGTCTTTTGCAAAATAATAATAACAACCACACTGGATGGTGATTCTGCTTTTCCATGCATCCACTTTTGTGGCTATGAAATTGTTTTCTTCTTCAAAAGTCCACCTCGTCTCTGTATCTTAGACTGAATACATAGTCGAGGAACCTCTTCTCATCCATTTCTGAAAATACCTAGTGTGTAACTAGAGTCCTTCAATGATATTAAGAAACTTTCATTGAATTTCCTCATAATACTTAAACTCCTATTTCTGGACTTAGCTTTTCTTTTCTAGCTTGGACATAAGAATCTTCTATAAATGTTGAGGCTGCTCCTTTGACTCAGCTTTTGAGGTAATCTATAGTTGTCATGACTCTATAAACTGTGGTATGTACGGATCAACGTCTGGTTGCTCTGCAGTTCTAAACATCCTGGAGGCGATTGTATATTCTTAAAACATTTTGTAACGCTTAAGGTGGAGAACGTTACACTCTGAGCACTTTGTGAATGCTCTTGTTGATGATATCTGTTTCAGAATATCTACATTACATGTTAGGAGTCCCACTTAAAGTTTGTCATGGACCTCAGATAGTGTTGACTCTGTAACAAAACCTGACTCATCCTCTTTAACTGGAGGGCTGGTGGAAGTCTCCCTACAAGTTGGGTCGTACATCTCTTCCTCATGAATTAGATTGAGCTACATGGCTGCCTCCCTGACAAGTCTTCTTTATAATCACTCCAAAGCTTTATGTTTGTGGAAGTTGGTGTTTATGCACTGTGTCCTTCCTAACGACACATCTAGAACTCTCTTTGCAAAAGCACTGACTAAGTCTCCTGTCAGCATTGTGATCATAAACTATAGGTGGCTGATCCTTTCCATCAAGTACTATGTATCTGGAACCCTTTCTACCTTCTTCCTCTTCAATGTAGAGTCTTCTTTAGTACTAATTCTTAGTAATGGTTGTAGCCCTTCTGTTTCTTGGTGGTTGGCTATGTTCATCTATGGGCCCTTTTAGTCCTCATTTACTTGACCATAATCTAAGTTGAAATTTATAATGCCACCCTTGGTCACCTTCTCTCTATCAAGTGTGAAATTCAAGCTATAATTAAAGGAGAATATTAGCCTCTATCTTGACATTTTCTTGCAAAATACAGGAAAACATCAACACACTGAAATTCAAAACAAACAAGAACAATAACAAATTATTAAGTGGATTTTAAGTTATACACGTGGAAGCATTTTGTTTAATACAATTATGTGAAGTTCAAAATTTAAACGAAAAATTTAGATGTGCAAATTTAAATTTTACTTTATCCAATTTAATTTTGTTACAAATCTTTGGACCCAGTCATATATATTGACCACATAACCATTCTCGGAACAAGTATGACTTTCAAAATTTGTCTTGAAGAACATCAGGTTGCATAATATTTCTTTTAGTATCTTTCATTGATCGACAACATGGGCCTCTATCACTGAGAATTCACTAGCTGGTAAGATCATCCTGAATAAACCATCTCTACCACGAACGATCCCTTCTAAGTTGGTTCAAACTTTCCACCTATCTTGTGGTGTGCAATGATAGGTGATGTACAGTTTTGTAGTGCATTGCAAATATCTTTCAATATTACAATACACACACGATAACATAAATAGTAAATACACAGTTCAATTGTAGTAAAAATAAATTATGTATAAATAATTTTATCTTTTAAAATATTTAAGCTACCAAACTGTAATAATAACATATGTATACATATCCCTCAAGTAATAAAGGGCTCTAATGAAGTCCTAAGTATTGATCCCATAGGGAGTTGGAAATTCTTATAGTTATAATGTAAAAAACAATATTCAAACTATAAAACTTATGTATGAAAAACAAATCTAAAGTAAATTTACTATATGCTAACTGAAAAGCAGTTAGAAGAACTAAATTAAATAAGCTATTTGCTAAACTTCAAAAGTAAACTTATAGAGACTAAAAAAAGTTTTGGAATGAAGAGTTCGAATTTAACAAAGCATCCTTCCCCTTTACAATGAGTTTATGGATTCTGAAGTAATTAAAATCAATTAAAATACATATAAAATTATATTGTGCCAAATAGAAGAAAATCTATTCTTTACCCTCTTAGAGTGCATAAAGAACATTGATTAATCCAAAGTTTGGTCCATAAATTTGTGGTTAGGTTGAGAGGATACTAACTTCCACTCTAGAGCTCTCACTTCTCCTCCCATGCCCATGAGGGCTAACAATCTCGCTTTAGTTTCTAAGCAACTGGACCAAATTGGGGATTTTAATCTGTCACCTTAAAATTTCCAATTCTGCTTCCATCAAAGTATATTTCCCTATTTATTTGCACACAACCCCATGGACTACATTCTCATCCATGCAATTGAATGTGACTCTTACTTTATTGCAGAAAGCACAAGCCTTTTTTATCTTGTGTTTCTCAATAATTTTTAACATTTAAATTGGCCAAATCATAAAATAAATGAAGATTAGAGTTCAAATCATTATTGACATTTAAAACCTTACATAATAAACTTAAATCTTCACTAAACCATATCTCCTTGTAGAGAGAATGATAAAGAAGACTACAAAAAATTCATGAGAAGGATACAAAAAAAACATAGTTTATATATATAAAAACAAGTTTATAAAATAAAGAAAGGAAAGAACACAACTTATCTAACACCCCTTCTTAAGAAAATTCCTTGAAGTTCTCTTTAAGCACTTTCTCTCTTTGCAATCACACTCAATTCTCTCTTAGAAATGTAATAAAGAAGAAATCTTTCACCTTCCCTCTCCTCTTACGACTCTTGAAGAAAATTCTCTCTTCTCCCAAGACTTCTCTCTCACGCCAAACTCTGCTCTTCAAATCTCTCGCCCCCCTCCTTTGTTAGACTCTTCTCCTTTTTCAATTGTGGTCAACCTTCATTTCAAAAGCGATCAAAATTCCCTCCTTTTTTACCTAAAAGACACACCTTTTCACACAAAGAGACAAGTCCCTTCATTCAAGATCCTTTCTAAAGTGTCTAGATGCATTGAATCACTCAATGGGGTGTTTGAATTGATTTGAACCTTCAACTCAAAAATAGTCACTAACCACCTTACTCCATCTTAATTCATCCTTGGCACTTCTAGTGCCAGCCTATTGAATTTCGCACTGCTCTCTGGATTTTAGCACCTCCGACACCAATTCTGGCTCTTCTGGCGTTGCTTCTCTGTAAAATGGCACCTCTGACACCAAGTTTTATAGCTAATTCTCTAGAAAATGGCGCCAGTTCTGGCGTCGGGATGCTAAAATGCTCCATTTTGACCTAAAATTATTCCTTTTTGCTAATTTTTTCTCCAATTGCCTAAAATCAATATTCCTACAACAAAACATGAAAATACCTTTCTTTAAAGTGAAATATCACCAAATTTAAGCATAAAATGAATGCATAAAAATGCACATTATTTTGGTGTATCAAAATCCCCCAAACTTATATGTTACATGTCCTTAAGTGACTCTTTTACTACATAAAAATATCACTTTTGACAGAGATTAAATTAAAAACTTCTATAATCTAGTGTAACAAATACAATGGTATAACTTAAGTTAAAACTACAAGTTTAAGAACACCTAACAATCAAGTTTAGGATTTCTGTATCTCCATTCATTTCAAAAAGAATTGTAATTTGTCATGTCAAAGATACTTAGAATATTCATATGAAAAAAAAAATTATGAAAACTTTATTAGTAAGGATGCTAATACTCAAATATAAGTTTAAAAAATGTAATGAAGCCTTTTTCCTCAAGTTGATTCAAGTGAAGCCAATTTTTAGGCAACTCTTGAAGCTTATCTTTTTCTTTTTTAAGTGAGGATTACTATATTTGGATAGCCTTTAATATTTTTAAAATTCACTATCTTCTTCTTAAAGTTAATAATTCTTACCCCCCATCACTTTATAAATTCCTATTAGCTTCAAAGATTTTTCATAAAATTTCATTCTTTTCGTCTTTAATGAAACTCTAAAACTTCTTACATGAAACTCTAAAACTCTTAATACTTCAAAAATTCAATTTCCTTTACTTTAAATAGAAAAATATAGTCTTATTATTTCATAGTAATTATCTTAACTCTAGAATTGATCTTCATTATTAAAGATTTTTGCTTAAATTTACCATAATATTTACAAACAAAAATATAATCATTTAAAATTAAACTCTGATATTTAAAGTCATGTTAAATTAATTTTAAGAAAAATATAGTTAATTGAGGACAAATAAAATTTAGTTTACTTCTTTTAAGGATATTTTTTTTCCCCCAAACTTAGATTTTTAAATAATAAGTAAAACATGATGTACACAAATTTGTAGGTGAAAGAAAACTGTAAATGTATAAAAATAAAACTAACCTGTATAGGATTCTGAATATGAAGCTTAACTCTGACGTATTGTAGATACTAATTTAAAAGGTACAGGCTTTAAAGTATTAAATTAAACATAATATAACAAAGGATGTTGACCTCATTTTTGGTTGAGGTTTAGTTCTTCTTCTTTAGTAGCCTAGGGTCTAGCCATAGGATTTTTCCTGTTGACTATTCCTAGAAAACTAGACATGGAGCCCTCACCACTAGAAATTCCAAACTTTTCTCTACTCAGCTTAAAGTTCCACATGTTGCTCTCAACCTCTAAATACTTAGTATGTGGGGTCACTGTGGGGGAAACTCAAGATGAGTCACCCTTAGGACTGTT
>NW_018240861.1:9265-10343 GCF_001263595.1 Phalaenopsis equestris | reverse complement strand
AAACCAAGCTTATTCAAAAATCATTTCAAACACCTTGAAAGTACCCAAACTAACAAAAATGACCAAAATTGGCCGAATTACCAAAATACCCCTCCATAATCCAAAATGCTAAAAAATTCCAAAAATCCCTAGAAAATCCAAATAAATCTCAAATATTCTTAATTTCATTTCTTTCAACTACCACATGACCCAACCTGGCAAATTTGAGCATCTTTAACCAAAATCCCCAAATTGCCCTTTAAAGATCCAAATTTCCCCACCTAAAATTCCCAAATTTGCCTTTAAATACCCAAATTTCCCCAAAGCCAACTCAAATGTCCATCAATTTTATCTCAATTGACCCCAATTCCAATACTAAACTCAAAATCACTTTTGATATGAATAAACTAAACAAAATCCAAACTCAATTGGTCCATGATTTGAGCCCAATTTTGATTTGGGTCTTTGGGATTTGGGTCAAAACCCCAATTTTGACCATATGACTTGATCTCCCCAAATTGAACCCATGGCCTAGTCAATTAGCCTCAATTGATGTTGCAAAATCTTTATAACATTTTTATGCATAAAAATCAACCATAAATTGACCTTGGTGAAGCCTCATATCCATTTGATTTTGGCCTAAATCCAAAATTCCCAAATTTAGCCCCAAATTGGCTAAGTCCCCAACTTTCACCCAATTGATTGCCTTAACCTCCAAATTGGCATCCAATTCATGTTGGAATCTCTTCATGAGGTCCCTATTGACCATTTATAACAATCAATTTGGACTTAGCCCACGGCTAACCCAAGCTAGAGCCAAGCCTAGCTCAACATGACCAAATTGATTAAAGTTCAAAAATCCTTCAGATTGACCTTTCAATTGAACTCAAAACCACTTCCATCCTTCACCAAAGTTGTTCCTTGTGATCATCTACATCAAATGAAATAATCAATTGAGCCAATTTACATGGTTAACCTAGCTCAAACACAAGTTTTGATCATTTGCACCCATTGGGACCCATGCACTAAATGTGACCTAACCACCTTAAAGCCACAAAATTAACTCCACCACAGCCATTAGTTGGACCTAGTGACCAGT
>NW_018240861.1:6748-8553 GCF_001263595.1 Phalaenopsis equestris | reverse complement strand
CCTAGCCTCCTTGGACCCCAACAAACGTACCGAGCATCTCTGATCGAAGCTTCCCTTCTCAGAGCAAAGGTATAAAACTTCTCCTTCTCCCGAGCTTATTTTGATTCTCCATTTACTTAAGCTTGATTTCATGGCATCTTAACCGTATGGATATGTTCGTCTCACTTAGACGAGTCCATATGATCAAACCCCAAGTGATTTGGTTGAGTCTAGGTCGATATCTTAAGGTTTTAGTGTGGACAGGCACGAGATCATTTCATCGGGGATGATGATGGGGAGCCGTTCGATCAAGCGTGTATCAAAGCGAGGATCAAGTGGAAGGGAAAGATCGAGCCGGACAGCGCTGCGGGACATAAACAGCAGGCCATGTCGGCAAGCTACATGGACGGTGGTGTCCAACCAGAGCGCGCCACGCACGCCTTCGGAGCTGCCTAGGATCTAGTTAGCACGCGCTGTTTGAATAGATAAATAGGGCATTTTTCTATTTATTTAAATACCCTTAACTTAGAAAATACATAACTTTGTGTAGAAAAATCACAAAAATAAAATAAAAATACCCACTTGATCAGTGAATAGAGGAGAATAATGTGGATTATTTTTCAAGTCCATTTGATGCATAAAATATTTTTAATTAATTAAACACTATTTTGAATCATTTGATTGTCCATGCATTTTAACACACCACCTTGGCTTGAAATTTGGACATATTGTAGCCTCTATAAGGGAGAACATTCTCTAATTTTTTTAAAGTCAGATGAGGTTCCTATACAGAGATCTATATTTTTCAAGTTATTTCACATCATTTGCTTAAAATAATCATAGAAATTAGCATATTGGTTATAAAATCCCAAGAAAATTTTGGAAGGTCCATCATGACTAGAGAAATCTTTAGAAAAAATTTCATGGGTCAAGTCATTTAAAACATGCTTAAATTTTTCAAATACTAAATCACTAAGATAATTAATTTCGAAAAATATAAACACTTAAATGACTTGATTTTGGTTCCCCACTGTGATTTATGATCCAGATGACTCATCATAAAAGTTTCAAAATATTTTGAGTCCATTCAATAACTTAAATTGATTTTTAAAGATAAATACCACTCTTAACATTTAAATAATTTTTTAAAAATCAAAATATAACTCAAAAAATTATGAAACTTAGTTTTTTGAGTTCTCTACGATCATAGATATTTTATAAAAATAAAATTATATTTAAAATAAAAACTTGATTTTTAGCCTAGTTTAAACATTTAAAATAATTAAAAATTCATAAAAATCACAAAAAAAATAAAACTCATGAAAATGTTCTAAATTGCTTCCTAATCACTTAGGAACAATTATAATATTTTTTCTGTTTTTTTAAATAAAGATATTGAATTTTAAAGCGTTAAAATAAATTTTTTTTAAAAGGCTAAAATTGAGTTTACACTAAAATAATTCTAATAAATCAAGGGAAAATAAAAAAAAAATATAAAATTTGCTCCTCCGAGTTCTCTGACCTTAGGGAGATTTTTCAAAAATACAAAACTTAATTTTCACAACTTAAAATATTTAATTTTTATTAAATAACCCAGAACTCAAAATAATTCTAATAAATCACAGAGAAGTCAAAAAATTATGAAATTTGATCCAAAGGCTTCTCTAGTCTAGGTATACCTCCAGTAAAAATTTCAAGGGATTATAATTTACCTTGGTCAAGTTAAGAATTTTCTTTGAAAGATCCTATTTTTGCACCAAAATAATTATATAAATTAAATTAAATTTTGAAAAATCACATTTCCTCCTCTGATGTCTCAATTGACC
>NW_018240861.1:5054-6631 GCF_001263595.1 Phalaenopsis equestris | reverse complement strand
AATCACTTAGGAACAATCAGAATATTTTTCCTAATTTTCTAAATAAAGATATTTATTTTCAAAGCTTAAAAATAATTTTTTAAAAAGGCTAAAAATGAGTTTTCACTAAAATAATTAAGTTCATTTATTAATTTCTAATCAATTTAATACCCCTATTTTGATTTTCAAATAAAATCCAAATCATGAATCATGAACACCTAAAGTTTAACCCTTTTCAAAATTAATTAAGACACTCACTTAGGTCTTAAGGGCTTAGTGGTGACTTAGGCTAAATCAAATTTGACTAAAAAAGGGATTAGAAAAATAAACATAGTTATATCGAACTTCCTTGAAACACCAATAAACCCAATTAGGATTAAAATTTGGCTAAGTGTTCAAATTACACTAACTTGCCCCTTTAAGGGTCTTCAACCACATAATTCTTAAATTGAATGACAAATGATAATTACCCTATTCTTAGGGAAAATTGAGACATCAATGTTAACTGAGTAATAAGGGTATTTACAAGATGAACCATTAAGCAACATAATGAGTTTAAATGGACTCAAAACTTTTCATTAGTTGGTGAGAGAGAGGCATGGACCTGCTTCCCCCTCTTAACTTGTTGGATACCTCAGAGGCCTATTAAAACTTAATATGCTTAGCTCAATGAAATCATCCTTAATTAAACTTTTAAGGACTCAACAAGATATGTTCCTGCTCTTCATAAACTGCCTTATAATGCAATTTAAGTTTCAGGTGGTGGAACGAGAAGACTCGCCAGGTACGCTTTTACAGTTTATAGCACCGTCTTTCTTCTGCCATTTCCTTACACGTTTCATGCTTGCGTTTACCTACATAAACTTGCATGTTAACCATAACCATAACCCAAAACCAAAATTAAAATCAACCAGGATAAAATTCACCGCCACAACATTCAAAATATAAAACAACTCAAAATTTAATCACAAACATCACACAAAAACCAAAACTTCAACTAAATTAAGACGTCTCTGCTGGATGATTGGGAATCCCTAGGAGCAGGTAACCTATGGTTGCTAACGAGGCTTCCCACGGTTTAAATGAAATTATGGAATTCATTAAGTTGAATTTAGTAAGTTCATTTGGACCAAGTGAATCCAATAAAAAATAGTGATGCCGGAATGAGGGAACCGTAGGATCCTAACTGGTCTCGCTCTAATCAACTTTAATATGCCCTCTATAAAATTTAAAAAACTTCAACCATAGGGCCACCTGATTTGATATTATAACTTGACACACTAGATAACTCAAACTCGTTGTGGCGGGAGCTTGGAGCTAGCATGGTGGGCAACACGACCATCTTCAACAGTAATACCTATCTTCCTCAGCTAAACCAATCTTCCTTCCTTAGATTTAAACAACAAAGCCATAGGACTTCGAGGTTGCTTGCTTATGCAACATAAATCCTCACCTTATCGTTAGGCCTTTAAATAGCCTTGCTATACAATATAAGTCCTAACTCGTCTTAAGATTCCGAGGTTGTCGTTTTTCAAGACCTAAATCCTCACATCTTCCAGGCCATTTGTGTGATCATTTCACACGAATGTAAGCCCTAA
>NW_018240861.1:3294-4348 GCF_001263595.1 Phalaenopsis equestris | reverse complement strand
TCTCTCCATACAAATCAAGAAATATTATCTTCACACATCTGTAATATGTCCATGTTCCTCTTGGACCAAATTACCCTTCTTCGGTTAGCATACTTTACCCATTTCTATCTTAGGAAAGTACAGCTAACTCCTTGGACTTCAGGACTAGCTGTTCAACCATCTTTGAACAGAGGGGTTCAGAAGGCCATTAAGGACTCTTTAAATTTTCATGTGGGGTCGGACCCCCAATAGGTGTGTTGGTGGATTAGCTCCACCTAGGCATTTTTTTGCCACGGATTGGATCCCGCGCTGGGTCCTAAACTTTCTCACAACTCCTTTTCACATTTGTTTTGCTGCTTTATAAATTAAACCAAATCGTGTTGTACTGCATGAACTTCAAAATATTAATCAATTTTACACCCTTTTAAATAAAGATGTTAAACTTACCTGTAAATTAAGACCTGCTCGGTCTACAAACTAACCTCTACTTTCAGTGCTTGCACTAAGGAATACGAGGTTTTTGGCCATGTAGCTAACCGTAAAACTTTCTTTTTTAAAGCCCGCTGCGATGGCTTACCCAATGCTGACCTTTTCTTGCAACCTGCCCATGGATCGCAACGCTCGTAACGTCGCTCCCACCATCAAGTTTGGAGCCGGATTTGAAGACCTCGAGGTTATCCTCGGGAAAGCCCCGTTCGTGGTAATGAAGATCGCTGCCCCGGAAGTTTAAGAGCCATCTGCAGAACTCAATCTGAGCTGCCTTCAGGACTTCCCTGCCTGCAAGAAGGCTAAAGCTACTGCCGACATGACAACCGTCAAATCCGCTAGCCCCGCTGCTGCTAAGAGAAAATAAGTAATGATTTTTGAGAATCCGATTGAGGGATTAACTGTCCCACCACCTGTGCTTGAGATCAGATCGAGTTCGAGGACTGTACCACTGACCCATACTCAAAGGAGGAACTGTAACAGAAGAGTTCGGAGGGCCATCAAAGCCCAGACTCCTGAGAACACACCTGATGAGGAGGAGCCTCATCAAGTTGAAGAGGTGTTACCGGAAATTTACCCACTCCTGCGA
>NW_018240861.1:1425-1768 GCF_001263595.1 Phalaenopsis equestris | reverse complement strand
CTCTACTCTGTCAGCAGTTCGTTAGCAGCTTGTCAGGAATTGCTTTCGACTGGTACGCTGGCCTGCCCAACAGGATGCCTAACGGATCAGTTAAAACATTTTTTGAGTTGGAATAGTTATTTGTGAAAAGGTTTGCCGGGACGCAGCATCATGTGTCTATTGGAGAACTCATGATGGAGAAGCAGAAGCCTAGTGAAACCTTGACAGACTATATTTTGAGGTGGAGAAACCTTAGCATGAAATGTGAACCTCAGCTACAGGAACATCAAGCAATTGAGATTTTACTCAAAAGCATTCATGGGCCAGTAGCTTTCATGCTTAAGGGACTCACCATCAAATCCTT
>NW_018240861.1:0-748 GCF_001263595.1 Phalaenopsis equestris | reverse complement strand
CAAGCTACAGTCTGCATCAAAACAAGCCTCCATTCAGAGACTGCAACACACTGAGCTCAAGATGAAGATTTCACCAGAGAATCCGTCATCTTCCAGGATAAAGAACAAGAAAAAGAAAAGCTTCACTGCCAGGAGCAATAGCACGGGGGG
Organism: Phalaenopsis equestris; assembly: GCF_001263595.1. Lineage (NCBI taxonomy): Eukaryota > Viridiplantae > Streptophyta > Magnoliopsida > Asparagales > Orchidaceae > Phalaenopsis > Phalaenopsis equestris. Next base: position 598 of record NW_018240861.1, on the reverse strand, counting down.
TAGGATATGGGCTGCTTCTACTAGATTGGTTTTCTTGGATTCGGGGAAGAAAGTCCCCAAACCCTTGACTTTGTATGATTATCTTTTTGTCCCTCCGGGATCTTATGAATATAATGGTTGTAATTTCGGCTACGTTTTGACTATTTTTGGTAATAACGTGACTGATTATAACCAAGCTAATTGCGATCTCGATCCCCAAAATGATCCTCAAATCGTACTTGAGTCCAATGAACTTGTTGACAAGTCTAAAGAAGACATCAACGATATTGTTTACGATAGCACTGATAATGAAGAGCCAACTCTCGAGCATCATGGTGCACTGCTCGCCATCAACTTAGATCTCACTGATGGAGAGGAAATGACACCGGAAGATTCAATAATGATATCTCAAGAAGAAGAAGTCACAGAAGTCAACTTAAGGAGCGGAAAGGTGTTACCACCCCACCAAGAACAGCTTCAGCACAGCTTCAGCAGACAAAGGAAAACATATAATAACTCAAGAAGAGATACCCCCACCTCCGCCAGTGGAAGAACCACATAACCAAGACAAAATCGCAGTATCTTACAAAGTAGATTATAACGTGCTAGCTCATCTTAG
>NW_018240860.1:0-1638 GCF_001263595.1 Phalaenopsis equestris | reverse complement strand
TGCAACTCCAGCTAGCCTTAGTAGGTAACGATTATCAGTGGCCGATATGTTTATTTTTATGTTCTGGAATTTGACTTGACAGGGTTCATGCCATGGGGCACCCTGGCCATGGTGCAGATCTTCATAAATATAGGGGGATTTGCAGCAATTGGGCCGGAAAAATTACTCCATTCGGATATCATATGTAAATTTAAAAAATTTGTGTCAAGAGTTAGTGGAAGTGCGTCATGTGGCAAGTGGGCTCTATTTTAAAAATTTTTTACTCAACGAGGTAAAAATTTGTTTTGATGCAATAATCTCTTATTAGGCTGTTGTGCTTTTCCTGTATGATATGCTTTGCTACCGAAGTTCCGTTTTTATAAAATTGAAGTGGGTTTGTTGGTTGGGCAAATATAAAATTGATTTTTCTTCTAACTTTTCAAATTGTACCGGTATTCTGGGAGAATATAAACCAAGTAGGCAATATTTCTAATGGTCTTTTGAAGGTTCATACAGCCATACAGCTGTTTGTTTATAAATTTGCCTCCCCTAGACCGTTACTTTTTCGTTTTTCAAAATGATTGTGTCAAAGTCAAGACATAAGAAGTTGTTGGGACAATTCAATTGGGCAGAGTTTAGTCAGTGAGAACAAATCCCGTGGACATCTTCAATGGATCTATCCATATGTTATTCTAAGGGTATTAGACATAGTTAGACTGGTTAGTTCTCAAAACCAGTTTGATTTGTAGACAATAGAATTGAACCTGCCATTTTACTTGAATCAAAAATAAGATCACGGTCAAACGAATGATATTCATCATTAACTTTTGCTACAATTAAAAGTTAAATAATACACCAAGGAACAAATCTTTTTTGGGAAAAATTAAAATAAAACGCAACACAAAACATATAAACAACATATGAATAGCAAAGACGCACAAAACTAAAGCAACTACAAGCAAGAAAAGAATAATCAGCTCAGCAATCTAAACTCTGCGAAGAACATGAATAAGAGCAATTCCCCAACACTAGCAAGCAGCCAAAGCCAAAACAAGCAATAGTAAGCAAGGGAAGGAAGAATCTTCATATGTCTTCGATATCAGCAAAGGCGAACTTCCACATGCGGCTACAGGGTATCTAAGTCGCTTCAAAAGGAAAACTAACAAAGAAGAAAGAAAGGACAACCAACAAAGAAGGAAATAGATAACCAAAAAGAAAAAAGAAACAAGAAAAGAACAAGAATCTCCCTAAAAAAATGGGAGGAAAAAAAATCCTGTAACAGATAGAGAAAAGGAAGAAAGGGGGAAGGAAAAAAAAATGCTCTTACACTCCCAAAGTAAAGGAAAAACAATGTATATAAATAAAAAAGTTAATATATACAGAAGGACATTTAAGGTTTAATCCAAAGCTCACAGTCACAAAAGTTAAATCTGGACCAGCAACCCAATGCAAGTAACTAATCTGATAAAGGCACAATTATTTGTGATATAGTGGTGGGGGTTTTAGTTTCACTTTGTGAGGTCACTTGTTTGAGTTACACATATTGCTCTTTGGGCTCAATTTTTTCGAAAAAAAGTAATAGATGCATGATCTTCAAAGTTTTTTTCTTTTTTTATTTTTGGAAAAAAGTTGAGAGCATCTCAATAAATAAATAGGCTA
>NW_018240859.1:0-582 GCF_001263595.1 Phalaenopsis equestris | reverse complement strand
CTGAAGTTTTAGGCACTGAATCAGCTCGGATTGATGGGTTGTTTTATGAATTTCATTTAATTGAAAATGATTTGATTTTTTAGTTCAACCGGATTTTTTTTTTTTTAATCTCTCTGAAGTTTTAGGCACTGAATCAGCTCGGATTGATTGGTTGTTTTATGAATTTGATTAACCGGTTTTTTTATTTTTTATTTTTTTGATTGAATCAATAATTGAAATCCAAAAAATGAATTATGATTTAATAAATTGAATCGAATCAATTAAATATGCTTGATTTTAATAAATTATGAAAATACAATATAATGAATTTTCATCATTATATTGTATGAAAATTCAGCTTTGAGAGCTCATGAAAATTCAACTTTTACATACAATATAATGATGGAAATTAGAGAAATATGCCAAAAAAAAACCTTCCTAAAGTCGAAATACCCTGAATATTAATTGTAGATTACTTATTTGAAATATGTCATGGCTAATATTGGTTAAAATAGTTAGAATAAGGTTTGGAATATATGGTAGCAAACTTTGGGTTCCTTTTTAAGCTTGTTTAAAGTTTAAACCAAATATGTAAGTTCAGTT
>NW_018240858.1:4313-5011 GCF_001263595.1 Phalaenopsis equestris | reverse complement strand
GAGAGAGATTGTGAGAGAGAATGTGAGAGGGAAGATTGAGGAACAAAGAGGGATAGGGAGGGAAAAACAGGGAGTGAGAGGAAACAAGATAGGGAGAAAGAAATAGTGAGAGGAGAAATGGAGAAATAGATGAGAGAAAGAGAGAGTGAGATTAGCTAGGTAGAAAGGGAAAGATAAAGTGAGGGATAGGGATGGATGGAGATGGGGAAATAAGAGATAAATTGACAGAGAAAGGCATAGAGGGAAAAGGGTGTTGGTGAGAGAGAAAGATAAAGCAGGAGGCATAGATAGATAGGATGAGACAAGGAGGAACATGGAGAGAGAGGGAGGGAGAGGTAGGGGAAATAGAGAAAAAAGAGACAGTAGAAGAGAAGTGTGAGAGATAGAGGGAGAGAGATGGTTAGAGCCAAAGGGAGAGAGAAACCAAGAGAGATGGAGAGCTAGAAAGATGAAAGTGAGAGAAGAAGAGTGATGGAGAAATAGAAAGAGATGAAGGGTGAGAGATAGCGAGAGAGAGAGAGAGAGAGAGTAATAGAGTGATAGAAACAAATTAAGATGGAGAGAAAAAAGTGTGAGAGAAAGGGTGTAGCAGAGAAAACAAGAGAGAACTATAGTGGGAAAGAGATGATTCAATCATTTCCCTCTTTTTGCCATCTACTTATCTCACCTTTCTATTTACCTCTCATTTTTTCTCTCTT
>NW_018240858.1:0-222 GCF_001263595.1 Phalaenopsis equestris | reverse complement strand
TCCCCTCTTTATCCCCCTCTCCCCCCCCCCCTCACTCCCTCCCTCCCTCCCTCCCTCCCTCCCTACCTCACTCTTGTTCAATCTCTCTCTCCCATCACTCTCTTTCTCCCTCTCTCACCCTCCATCTCGTTTTGTTCTCTCCATAAGTACCTTATTCTCTCTCCATTCCTCACTCTCTCCATCTCTACCCTACCTTTCGATATATCACTCTCCCTTTTTCTC
>NW_018240857.1:0-358 GCF_001263595.1 Phalaenopsis equestris | reverse complement strand
CGTGCATGTATTGATCCAATGGCGGAGGAGGAGTCAGATGAGAAATTTGTTCATAAAGCGCGAGACGTGTGGCAGCTAACGCGGATGGCAGTACTAAATCGAAGCTCGTCGCGTGGGCTTTCAGAGTGCTGAGGTTGAGCTAGCCACCGCATGTATAAGTAGGAAATTAAGTTATTTTTTTATTTAAATTAATTCAAAAACTTTTAAAAATCATAAGTTGGTGTATAAAAATCATAAAAATAAAATAAAAGTACCCTGTCGCAACCCATAAAAATTTAAATAAATAAAATTTAATTTTAAAAATGATAAAAATTTATTCACATCGAAGATAATGATGATTTTAAGTCTCTATAAAAAT
>NW_018240856.1:0-512 GCF_001263595.1 Phalaenopsis equestris | reverse complement strand
AATTTAGGTTATGATATTGAATTTAAATTTAATTCAAATGAAATTGACCCTCAAAATTTAGTCGTCATCTCGGCTATCACGTTCCTCGCATGAATCAGAATAGCTTTTAATATTCTATAGCTCTCTGCCGTATGAATTTCATTTGACCTGAAATCATTTAATGTTCGTTTTCATTGCAACCTTTATTTACACAATTACCAATCCCTGGCCGTGGTCCCACAACAGTTATTTGTCGTTACTCCATTTTCTCCATTAATCACATTCCGAATGACGGACATGGGAGCCGTAGTCTGCAACACATATGAGCCATGTATGGCGGGAGGATCTCTTCGCAGCACCTGCAAAAAATCTTAGCTTTTAATCATTACTTGCTCCCCTTTTTTTTTTTTTTTTTTTTTTTTTGTTTAGGCCCTTCCATAGTTCTAAAAGTGCAATCGGCCAGAAAATGGTTTAAAGACTTGAAGTCACGGCGGAGTTGTAGAAAGGGCACTCGGAGTCATGCTTCGATGACC
>NW_018240855.1:0-1132 GCF_001263595.1 Phalaenopsis equestris | reverse complement strand
TCTATGTATTATAATATTATTTATGAATAAATGACAATGCTTTTATTAGAACGTAATGGTATATATTTTTTTTGTCCTTAACCTCATGCTAGTTTTATGAACCATACGTTTATTATGCACTATTACATATCAACATATTTGAAACAAAATTCAATGAAAGAAGCATTCATCATAATCATTTTTAAAAGTGAAATACACTTTTTTTCGTGCATAAGATTATGCTGCCATAGTGTTATAAGTGCATATATTAAAGTTTCAGTGTTAAATATGTAAATACATTAGAACTGTGAGGTATGTATGTAGATTTCCTTAAAACTTTATTATACATAATAAATTTTAAGGTTCAAAATATAAATTATTTTTGTTGTGCCAACTAGAAGTAGGGAGAGAGGTCCGATTAGATTAGGTTGTCTCCATATAGCACCATGATCAAAATACTTATTGAATCCTTTTAAGACGTAGGTTTCGTAGTGTCTGTGAGTTCATACAACCCGGGAGAAACCTATATAAGGAAAATAAAGGAAGATAATGGATATGTTCTTCATGTCTGAGCTATGTGTTCTTACAATGGTCCTTTCCCCAAAAGAGCGGAAAAGGTGATCCAATGAGCGAGAAAAATGAAAGAAGCTAGAGAACCCCAATAAGAGTTCCCCTTCCCTTCATTTATATATATTTAGTAAAATATTAAAATATGAGTCATGCATCTCAATGAAAATATAAACTAATCATTGTGACGCTAATGTTAGACAACTAATAAATGAGAATGTGACATGTCAATTCTTGGCGTCAATCTTGAATTATGTATTCTATCAATTCTGAGGAATCACTAATGAGGCGAGCTCGGCGAAGGAGTATGATAGACCAACCCGCCATGTCAATTAGACAGATCAATTTGTCAGGAAAGTTTGATAGCTAATGTGCGACAACCGGCATCTAGATGAGTGAGGCCGGCGGGCTACCTTAGCAGATCATACGAGTGGTGGTGTATCTTCCAAGTAGATGGGCTTATTGGGCCCATGGCCTGCTAGGCATAAAAATTATTTTTTGATACACAATACTTTTAATAAGCTGATCAAGTTAAACATATCCAATTTTTTATTCAACACAACACTTAAGTTTGTGGGTGAATATT
>NW_018240854.1:0-5899 GCF_001263595.1 Phalaenopsis equestris | reverse complement strand
GTGTGTGTGTGTGTGTGTGTGTATGTATATGTTTTTCTCACTAATGCACGTGACATTCTAATGACTTCATTCATATATACATATATGTTGTTAACTATTAAACTGATAATAAGTATGTTCACTACTCTCCCTCTCATAATGTCTTCTCAAAGTTAGACTTCCAATGCAATCATGATGCCTAACAACTATTCAATCATAGTCATTTAAACTCTTTATATAATGAAGAAGAAGTAGAACAAGGTCATAAAACAATCTTCATTATTGGACACAAAATAGTTTAATAAGACAAAGGGTGGACATATGAAAAAATAATTTATAAAGAGTAATATTACTTATTATCACATATATGATTATGCTTACATCTCCAATCATCTTTACTTTGAAGACTTTGCTAAAACTTCAACAAAAGAAGAGGGATTACTCTTAGGTTGATTTTGAACTTTACTTAGGTGTGAATCAGTATTCTGAACGTTTTTTATATAAAAGGGGAGTTATAAAAGAGGGAAGGTTTTATTCATTCATTTCACGTCATTTTCTTTTTAAATAGGGGTTATTTAAAGACTTATGATGCATTAAGCTAAAATTTCATCCTAATTAATACATTATTAACTATGTGTCATATTTTAATATGTTTATAATAAGATGAGCTTAACTTTATTAAATCTTTTTCTTGCTTTTATGAAATTTTATAGGTTCAAGCAATGTTTGAGTTGAAACTTTTTAAAATTAACTTTAAAATAATTTGATATCTAATTTTAATAAATTTATAGTAAAACTAAATGGCTCAATGAGATTAATGGATCAATACCAAAGTAATCCAATTTGAGTTCAAAGGAACCCAAGTCGCACACTTGAAATATAGTTAAAATTTTAGGAGATTAAGTGATTGACCAATGATTTTAAAAGCTAGCAAACATATAATTAAATCAAACATCTAAATAAAATTAATCCAATGGGCTTAAAATAGCTCAAATTCTGACATAATCAAAGTACTCAAATATTCAAAAAATATTATTTGATCATTGTTGTGACTTAGTTGATCAATGGAATGCTTTAGAATTTTGGTGGAAATAACTAGAATGTTATTTTAAAAACTGCATAAAGGGAATTGATTTGGGAGAGAGCTCAAAATTGTTGAAGAATCTCAGAACTCTACTTAAGAATTAATTTTGGAACATTGCTCAAACAGCTTTATAGAACTAACATCATTAGATTGTCATTGTATGATCCAAAGTTAAACCTTAATTCACATAAAGGAAAAAAATGAGAAAATTTAGATGATTGGCAAACTTATGGCCAAAATAAGTTGATCAAGTCTCCAAATAAATCTAATAAGTTAAACTATATTCTCAAAATTAAGATTATTTTTTAAAATTATTGAATGTTCTGCATAATGAAATATAGCTTTTAAAAGAGTCTTAAGTTTGAATCTCATTACACATCATCCTTGGAGATGGAAGGAAAGAAATAATGAAATATAACTTCATGATTCTTTATGCACTATTAGGGCATACAATCATATTCAACCAGCAATGATATATCTCCCTTGAGGTGATTATCTCAACATACCGTCTTTTTCTTAATTTTTTAACGTCAGGCAAACTCAACTTCATATGGGGGCAGCCTTAGCTCCTTCCGAGCCTCAAAAAAGTACCACCTGAACGCTTTGTGGGGATTTTGCTGGTTGGAGAATATGGAGATAATGGCTGAGCATGGAATAAGCAAATCATGGATAAAGCCCTAAAATTGTCAGTATCATAAAGTCAAAGTTTAGATGACACGTATTGAATCAATACGACTTGCAAAAGTATGTACATTATAATATAGGTCAACCCTTGAAAATTTAATCTTGTTACTATTTTTTTATGAAAGTCTAATGGGGCACTATTCTTGTATGACAGACCAACAAGACACTATTCTTGCTCTAATGAAAAATGACACAAACATCATAGTTTCTTGGACAATTTGTCAAAGGACATTTATTATTTGATCTATTGAGAGACTCATCCATCCCGCAGATCATTAAACGATGGACTTAGATTGGAATGGTTGGGAGAAGTATAAGTATTAAAACATCTATCAACTTCTCGTTAACTATTAAAGTCTTGCCATCCATTTGTATAAGATCTACAAGCACCTCTGTATTGTTTCCTCATTAGCATTAATGTTCCCTTTATTAATATCCATAAACCTAAATGTTTTTTAAACCAAGGCACAACTCATAACACTTTTTCTATACCTCATGTAAAAATATTTTAAAAAGTATCTAGGCTATGGGCATTATTTTTCTTCACATTACCATTACAACAACTAAGGTGCCCCAATGTATGATCAAAGTGCCCCAAATGATCAATAGTGGAGGGTGTCATTGGAAAATAAAACTATTCAAAATGACCAAAGGGAGCCCTTCAAACTCATGGAAACGACATTGGACCCAATCATGCCAATAGCAGAGGCTCAAACATACCTCTAGCAACGACTAATGTTCGCTTCTGATGGCGATCTTCAGAGTTTCTACTATCTTCGTGGTCATCTTAAATTTCAGAGGAAAGTATTTTGAACTAAACACAATATTCAAAGGTATTAAATAAAAAGCATTATAAACAAAAATAAATAAATCATGTTTCACTTCATAATAAAATATTAAAGTTTTAAGCCTTTCATACCCTCTATGTTGAGTGTCTCTCATACTTTTAACTACTTTGTCCTTAGCTTTTATGTTGAATGTTTTTTGAGTTTTAACTATTTTGTCCATGCTTTTTATGTCTATCAACTCTTGATGATATAAAATTGCAATAAGTTATATTTAATGCATAAGTTTATAATAGTCCCAAAACATTAATTATAGCCATTATTTGTCTCTCCGAAGAAGACACGCCATCGCGAAAGTAACAGGGGCTTAATCGTAATTCTGACAAAACTTCAGGAGAAACGTGTCAATTTGCCTAGCGTTAGCGGTTTTCTTCGTCTGATTACAGTTGAATCAAACATCCATTCCCGTCTTCTAAGTTCGTCATATTCTTCCATTTTCTTCTCAGATTCGATCAGTTCTTGCTCTTCTCATCGATTAGATGCTTTGGTGGCTCAGAGCTGATGGGTTTGGTGGGCACCATTCTTGGAATCATTGGATTTGGCTTCGGAATTCCGATCGGTATCATGATTGGATATTTCTTCTTCATCTTCTGCAATCCTGGTGTTGTACAGGTTCTGTGCTGTCTTTGTTTCTCGAATCCAATAATGTGAAGGAGTAGACGTTTGGTGTTTCTGGATCTTTATTTTGTCCTTTTACAAATGTTGAGCTCCGTGGATGAAGCCAAGCTCGGTTTTGATGGTTTTTTGTTTTAGTGGGGTTTTTTATTTGAATATGGTGGTTGGAGCTAGATGTTATTTCGTAATTTTGTTCCTCTATGCCGAATTTAGCTTTTCTTTTTTGGGATTAGGGAAAGGATTACTTTAATTGGATTAGTTCTAGTTCGAAGAGCTAAAATTTCTATAATAAGTATAGCTATTAAAATGCTTAAAGTGTTTTATAAATTTAAACGGCACCGCCGAGCTTCTCAGTCTACTATTGGCTAGGGAGTTTGCTTCTTCTTAACACGTAAATGTGTTTTCTAATGTCGCCTTTCTTTATGGATATGCGCGGTCTTTTTGTCTTGTTTTTGCTCCAATGTAACCTATTTTTTGATGTAGCAGCCTTCTTTTTCGGTTGATTTGGATGCAAAAGATAATGTTGAAATCTCATCTGTGAATTGGTCAGGATTTTAATTGTATATATATCTTTTTTGGACAAGAATAAGAATTTTATTTTCTGTGCGGGATTTGATCATTTTGTGTATCATCATCAAATACTGACAACAAAGCTATTTAAATTTTGTCCATTTTAGCCCTTCTTGGATGATGGTTTTTCCCTTTTCTTCATTTTCAAAGCAGGAACCCATTATTAGACCTCTGACCGAGCTAGATTCGGAGAGCTTGCATGATTTCATACTTGAGATTCCAGCATGGTTGAAGAATCCTGATTATGATAGAGTAAGTTTTCTTGGTTTTTTTGTTTCTGCTGATTTGATGATTTGCCTTCCTTTCACTTTCAGTAATCTGAAGCCTTGCGTTTACTTTTTCATGTTGTTGGTACTAATTCATTCAGTTCAGTTAATTTGCGCAACAATATTAAAGAAAAATCATAGGAAGTGTTTTTATCTTTCTTTTTAATCAACTTTATTGTAATTCTTATGGTAGTCTTGATTTGTCCTTAATGAAATTTTAGGTTTACGTGTTTGGATTTTATGAGGATTTTTTATTGATTAACCTTCATATAGATAAAAGCTGTCGGAGTATTATTTCCTTGTATAGAATCAGTTGTGGTAATTCTTTGTTTCTGGTTTTAAAATCAAATGTTGTATAACATATAAGCTAGAACTTTTGCAGTCAAGGATTCTCAAGGAAATCTCTAGAATATGAAATGTGGGATCATTAATAACTATTTTAAGAGAGATGATATGTTGCATACCAAAAAACTGTGTTGAAAGTGCATAAAAAATGTGGACATCATGTGTCTAACATACACTTAAAATTTTTAATAGGAAAAATGTTTTTGGCACTTCTGCCTACATTATAATAAATTGAAAATTAAAGGGAAATCTTGTCTTCTAAATTTAAATTAGTATAACACACTTTAGTTGCTTCTATTCTTTGTTTGAACACTTAAATAGTACCTCTACAATGTGGGAATAAGGACGCATACATCAAGTCTTCTCTTACGCAACATGTGCTAGTTATGCCCTATTTTTTGGTGCCATAAAAGAGTTAGGATAAATGTTAAGACGATGGTGATTTCTTTGATGAAAATAACGTCACATATAAAAATTTCAGATTCTTCATTTTATGGAAGTTTGGCATTTTTGACATGAGGAAATTATTCTTATTTTACTATTTTGTTTCTCTTGCAGGTTGATTGGTTGAATAAATTCATTTTTGATATGTGGCCTTGCTTAAATAAGGTTGTCCTCTTCCTCGTTTATTTTATTATTTATAGAGTTCTCATCTAGCATTCTCATATTTTTATTCCTCAGCTTAGGTTGATATTTTTCTTATAATCAATGTGCTGATTTTTTATTTGCTCTGTGGATCTTAAACAGGCAATATGCAATAGAATAAGAAGCTCAACGAGGACAACATTTGACCAATACATTGGAAAGTACTTCATTGAGTCCCTTGAATTTGACAATCTTACTCTTGGAAGTTTTCCACCAACAATTCATGGTAGGCCTTCCCCCCGTCTTACGCTTTTGCAAGGAATGAATACACCTATCTTAAGTAAAGGATCCAGTTGTGTGTTAAACATGCTGACTATAGCATGTTAAACCTTGTAAGCTTTATGATATTAGATATTTGCTTACAAATTGATATGATGTAAGAACCACAACCCCAATCTTCCAAAATTTATCCACAGTATTGGAAGGAATTAAAGTTTCTGTAGTTCAATTGATTTTGGCTATTATTAGTCTGTATATTATATGTGATCATAATATTATATTGAAACTCTGAATATAATTATTAGAGCAAACTATTTGTTTATTTAGAGGCCTCTTACGTGGAATGATTCAATTATCACACGAAGTAAAGGCAAAGAAATTAAGCATGCCAAAGGATGTTAAGATTCATGTGATTCGGTCATCACCTACACCATGGGTGAGCAGAGTGAGGAAGTAATCCAGTATTAAAAAGTCTTTTGGTGTACATGTATAAATGTAACTAGTGATTGTATTTTAATGAACCCAAATGTATATAATTTCATTATAAAGTGAAGTCTCAAATCTCCCTAGAAACTAAACTAACAAGAAAGTCTACTACTACTTTGTAAAATCAGAAGACCAACATAGATTGATGAAAAACACAACAC
>NW_018240853.1:523-1131 GCF_001263595.1 Phalaenopsis equestris | reverse complement strand
GAATCTTTCAGTTGGATCCAAAGGCTTCCAAGATAACAGTACCATTTCCCAATATTCATAGGACACTTGGAACTAACTGCAAAGTGAGAAAATTATGGAGGGGTGTCCAAGCCCATAAGTTGATCCATGAACGATCAGGCCCAAAACCGACTTCACAATTATAAATCCAATGTCGATCGACATTCCCCTTTGGATGCAGTAATTCAAAATGGCACTTTCTTTAGAAACTTTACCGATCTTCATTGTCGGTAATAGTTTCGCAGAAATGAAAAAGTGCCAATGTTTCAAAAAGGGATTCAACAGTGTTGCAGAAAAACTAACATACCAATTTTCTCTTGTTTCCCAATCGGTTAAATATTAGTAAATCTCATTCATCTGTTTTCTCGTTGGGACGAAATTGGAATAGTAGCAGACAGAAACATTCTCTATCATATATAATTTGTTGATCCGTGTAGGAGTCAAAGTGATCCATCTTCCACATAAACAACTCCTTGATTGATTCCGTGTAAATTTGCATAGATTTCTTTCACCACAGGACCCACCACGGCGGCAGTAGTGTAGCACAACACTTCCCATCTTTGCCGCACTATCGTTTCTTCAATATCCAC
>NW_018240853.1:0-392 GCF_001263595.1 Phalaenopsis equestris | reverse complement strand
AAAACTCGCATTCTAGGATGAAAACTCGCATTCTAGGATTATCAGTGGAATTGGATGCCATAGGAATGAAATTAGTGGAGTTTCACTTCATTTTTAGAGAAGTGGAGTTTCACTCATTTTTAGAGAGAAAATATGAACTAGAAATTGAATTTTTAAGTTTAAAAAGATAATTCCTGCCCAAAAATCGCCATTTGAACCCACGTAACTGCCAATTTGCCTGTCTCGTCATCGGCGAGCCTTTGTATTAATTTTATCTGGACTCTCAAGAAAAACCCGCAGTCGGCGGCGAAGAAAAGCCCGCAGTCAGCGGCGTCGAGGGCGTCATTGGCGCCCAAGGCAAAATTTTCGCAGTTTTGTTCTGGTCCGAATGCGTTCTAATTTTTCTTCATGGA
>NW_018240852.1:0-4101 GCF_001263595.1 Phalaenopsis equestris | reverse complement strand
CCAATGTATGGTTCCACGGCTCTTTATCATTTGCAGAGAAAGGGCAATTTGACAAACATGTTGAAATCTGAAAGAAATTTCATTAATATGCTTCAAACAGGTGCTACAAACTTAATAAATGTGAAAGCATCAAAAAAGATAACATGTTGAATAAATCTGAAACATCATATGCCGAGTATATAGCATATCTGCTACTCTGACGTCGTACAAAAGGTGGCAAAACTGTCTATCTGTCCTTTGTGGGATGAGCTCCTGATCAAGCTGACCTACTATGCTATGCTCCAGGAAAGCAAATCCATCTGAATGTCATAGACACTTTGCGGTGTTGTACCCCTGGAATCCAATGCTTGGCTAAGTTTGGTCCATTTCCTTTCAGAATCAGTACTGAACCCATCAGTAGTGGAATCTCAACAGATCCTCTGAATTCCCTGGGGCCAATAATGTCGATTTCTTTCCCAAACAGTATATTGCTCTTACTCATTAAGGAAACCGTGCATAAGGGCCTCACAAAATTAGGATGGTTTATGTGCGGTTGAATGTAATTTCCTACATCGTAGATGTTGATTATACAACTGTTTAGAATGCAATCGGTTGGCAGTATACTCCATTTGACCTTCCTCTTGATCATTCACTTTATTTTAGAAGGCATCGGATCCACTTCATCATTTCTTAAGATACCAGGGGGGTTACCTTGCCTATCTTTAGTGAAATTGTAGCAAAAACCATAATGGATGGTTATCTTGCCTTTTCCTTGCATCCACTTAAGTGGTTCTGAAAAAGTTTACATTAGTAGTCCCGCTCGACCTTTGTCCCTCAGGTTGAATATGCAGTCTAGAATTTTCCTTTCATCACTTTCAAAAAATACCCTTGTATACAGCTCCAGGCCCTCCAGAATGTTGACAAATTTTTCTTTGATTTCCTTGTAGAATTGAAATTCTTGCTTCTTTACTTTGCTCATCTTGTCCAATTCTATCATGGAGGCCATCTATGAATGTCGGAGCTGCTCCCTCATTTCCACATCCGTGTGATACCATGTCTGAATTGGCTCTGTAGGTAATGGAATATATGACTCTATGTCAGGGTAAGCTGTCTCCTAACATCCCGTGTCAGTGGCTATGACCTCCTCAAAAGAACTACAGTGGTCTAAGTGGAGAACATTGCATGTTGAGCATTCCACAAATGCTCCTCCTCTTGATGCTTGAATAGAAACTTTGACGTTGCACATCGGGAAACCCTTGTAAATTTCATCTGGTATTTTGGATTGTATCTTCTCTGCAGAAAAATCGGACTCGTCCTCTGTGGTAGGCAAACTGGAGGAAGTTTCTCTCACGCATGGGTAGTAAAACCCCTTTTTAGAAATCAGCGTGAGTAAATTTTCTGTCTCTTTCTGGCGCCTCTTTTCCTCTCGTAGAAAAGCTCTGTGGTTGTGATAATTAGCATTTCAACATCCAATTCTTCTTAGTGGCGCATATGAAGTTCTTTCTTTATCAACATCGATTAGATCCCTGTTGGCGTAGTTATGATGGATGGCAAACGCTTGGTCCCTTCCATCAGATTCTGTTGTGCTATGACTTTCTTCCTCTTCAAAGTGGAGTCTTCTTTTGTACTGATGCTCAATAATGACAATAGTCCTTTTTTTCTCTTGATGACTGACTATTTTCATCAAGGGACCCTCATACTTCACGTTGACTTGACTGAAGTCTAAATCAAAATCTATGATGCCACCCTGAGCTGGTCTTTCTTTGTTCAGTGCGAGATTTAAGCCTTCTTTAAAAGTAAAGATCTGCTTACGTGCCGACATTTTTCTGCAGAAGACAGAAAAATATCAGTGCACTGATATTCAACAAGAATAGGAACAAAAATGAAGCAATTATCAAACACAAATTTTAATTTATATGGGAGTAAATTACTTATGTAATTTATTTTAATTTTAGTGGAATTTCAAAATTAGAGATAAAAATAGGAAATTTAAGCAAAAAATTCAAAAATTTCCATTTTATTGAGGTTATTTTTATCACAGACGCTTGATTGAATAAATAACCCAAGAACAATCAAAATTTGAAAAAGTTGATTTCAAGCAACATCACATCGGGTAATATGTCTTCAAGTAGTGGCCATTTATCTGTAGCATAGGTATTTTGCCTAAAAAATATACCAATTGGTAAGCTCCTCCCGAAGAGACTTTCTCTATGACAAATGGTCCCACTCAAGTTAGTTCAAATTCTTCACCTATTTTACGGTGCGCAAGAATAGGTCTTCTGAGAATGAGAACGAGGTCACCAACTTTGAAAGCCTTTAGGTAGACAAGTTTTTCATGAGCCTACACATCCTTGCTTGGTAAAGTTCCAAATATTATTGTGCTCCTAGTCATTTTCCCTCAAGACGTTCCAATTCTTCAAGTCTGCATTTTTTACTCTCTTCAATTATGATTTGGTTTGCGAGGGCGACTCTTAGAGATGGTTTTTGTACTTCTAGCGATAGTGCAGCCTCAAACACGCATATAAGTGCGTAAGATATACATTGAATGGGAGTTCTAAACATTGTCCGATAGGCCCACAAAGCTCTAATACTTTATCTTTATGCCAATCTCTTTTATTTTCGTCTAATGTCTTCTTTATGATTTGAACGAGCATCTTATTGAAGGCCTCAGCTAGGCCGTATGCTCTGGGATAGTACATCGTAGAGTACCTCCAGTCTATCCCATGTCTTTTGATAAGTTTGTTGATCTTTATGCTCTTGAAGGTTGTCCCATTGTCAAAAATCACGCTGCGAGGTACACCAAAACGGTAGACATTCTAGCTTTTGAAAAATTACAGAACATGTTATGCTATAACATCTAGTAACGGAACTGCCTCTGCTCACTTGGAGTAATATGTTGCGGCAAGAAAAAATCTATGTTCCTTAGAGGATGGAGGGTCTATCAGACTTATTATTTTCATGCCTAACACCCGAATGGCCATGAGACAATAGTTGGGTGTAGCACATTTGAAGGTTGGTGTAAGACCACTCCATGCACTTGGTGAAGGTGACATCTTCTAACTCTATCCATGCAATTGAATATCATCACTGACCAAAAATATCCAAGTCTCTTGATTGTCATTTTCATTTTTGGCCTTGACTGGTGAGTACCACACAATCGACATGTACTTCCTTGAAAAAATTCTATACTTCTGCTTTGCTTATACATTACAACCACATCTGATCCAACGATCTTCTATAGAGGACATTACCCACTAGAGCATATGACATAGCTCTTCTCGTGATGTGGTATGTCTCAAACTTGTCCTCTAGTAGCCTTCTAGTTTGCAAATATTCTATTAATGGCTTACACTAGGCTTCATTGATATCAGCAACAACAATCATCATTCCTTCTTCTTTTTCAAGTTTATACAAATTTTTGGGGTCAATCCGAGACAAAGCTCCTCGTCTTGGTACTGTAGTGTCGTTGGAATCCTCCGGGGGATATGTTAATTCCTTGGCAAGTTTTTCTAAAGCATTAGCATGGGCATTATCTCCCTAAGGAATCTGGTAGAGAGTCACACTATAAATATGTTCAAGCACCTTCATTGTGTACTCAAAATATTCTATTAGCCTTAGTTTCAAAATCTTTTATTGTCCGGCGACATGTTGGATGACTAGTTGTGAGTCACCATAGATGGCAATGTTGTTATATCTATTGAGATTGCCAACTCCAACCCAGTGATGAATGCTTCATATTCTGCTTTGTTGTTGGTGTACGTCTCTGTCAGGAGGTAGGAGAATCTCAACATGCCCTTATCTGGGGTGATAAAAATCATACCAATTTCTGCTTCGCCCAATATAACTAATCTTGATCTTTTGTCCTTTCTAGCTGAAGATGCCCCATTAAAGTACATTTCCCAATGTCTGGCAATGGATGGTTGTACTTATAGTATCTGCTCATGTGTCAATTCATCATTGAGTAGGGACCTAGTTGGAAGTGGGTGCACTGCGTGAAAATTTTTGTAAATTTTCTTCTTGATAGTGAGTTGGGGAACAAAAGTTACATTGAATTCTAACAAAATCATTGAACACCTTGGTAAGAATTTGGAAAGTGTTGGTCGGGTCATCAAATATTTCAAT
>NW_018240851.1:16343-16645 GCF_001263595.1 Phalaenopsis equestris | reverse complement strand
AGCTCTCTGAGGATTTTGGGAAGGCTTAGTGAAAACTTTTTACCACCACACTATTCATGGCCGTGGGGGTGGATTTTATAGAAATTGGCTAAGGGAAGGCTTAGCTGGCCAATGGAGGGGTTAGCCCCACTGCTTAGGTGTCAATCAGAGGATCTCTCAGCTCAATTTGGACTGAGGTGGCTTCTTGGCATGAGTTTGGGTATTAGCCATGTGGGGGCTCATGGTTTTGGGCTTTTGCTTGAGTTAAGGTGGCTAACCAAGGGTTGGATCATGGTTAAAGCTTATGATGCTCAGTAAAAATG
>NW_018240851.1:4067-16026 GCF_001263595.1 Phalaenopsis equestris | reverse complement strand
GAAGGGTGAAAGTCATTTTGAAGTCAATTGGTTAATCAATTTGGTGGATTTTTTATTTTTGACCCATTTTAAGCATGTTGGGCTAAGTTTGGGTCAAACTTGGGCTAGCCATGGGCTAAGTCCAAATTAATTGTTGTATTTGATGTAAAACATCATGATGAAAAACTTTCATGAAGGATGAAAGTTGTTTTGAAGTTGATTTGATGGTCAATTTGGATGGATTTTCATGGGTTTGGGTTTAGACCTAAATTAAGCATGTAGGGCTAAACTTGGGTCCAACTTGGGCTAGCCAAGAGATAAGCTCAAATTATATGTTGTATTTGATGTAAATCATCATCATGAACAACTTTCATGAAGTATGAAAGTTGTTTTGAAGTTGATTTGATGGTCAATTTGTATGGATTTTGATGGGTTTGGGTTTAGACCTAAGTCAAGCTTTTAAGGGTCAAATTTGGGTCAAACTTGAGCTAGATTTGGGCTAAGCTCAAATTGATTATTGTGTTTGGCCATATGGAGGGGCATTTTGGTAATTTGGCCATTTTTGGAAATTTTTGTCAGTTTTGGCAAATTTGAATGTATTCAAAGTGTTTGGAATGATTTTTGATCAGTTGTGGGTATTTTGGTAAAATTTGGGAATTTTGGCCAAATTTGGGTCCTAAGGGCAGTTAGGTAATTTGGAGGTGCCTAGGGACAAAAGGCCAAATTGAGTATTTCAAGTGCAATTGGGTAGAGAACCATTTTGAATGAGTCATGGACGAATGAAATCTCCATTTTGGGTCCCCATATAATGGTCTTAGCCAGGGTATTGTGAGGGTATTGTGAAGGTATGGTGAGGGTATGGTGTACCTTAGCTCCAAATCAACACCCAAGGTCAATCCTAAAACCAAGTAACCCTATAGGAACTCTTTTTGAGCTCCCCCATAATGACCTTACCTTGTAAATATTAGAGGACCAATATGTGAAACTTCAAGTTGAGTAAAGAGAAGAGTTTTGAGTTTCTAATGGTGAGGGTACCTTTTCTAGTTTTCTAAGACTAGTCAATAGGAAAATCCTATGGCTAGACCTAGGCTACTAAAGAAATTTCTAGATCTCAACCAAAAGTGAGGTCAAAATTTGGCTACAATTTAAAGGATAAATTATTTAAATGTTTCATCCTATCAATTTTATTTTTTTAGGGATTACATTCGCATGGAACGATCACTGAAATTGTCAGGAAGATGTGAGGATTTAGTTTGTGGGGATTTAGGTCGTGACAAACGACAACCTCAGAATCCTAAAATGAGTTAGGGCTTATATTGTACATCAAATCTATACAAAATCCTAAAGAAGGGTTAAGGATTTATGTTGCATAAACAAACAACCTCAAAATCCTATGGCTAGGTTGTTCAATTCTAAGAAATGGTTTAATTGATGTAGACATGTTTTGCTGCTGAAGTTGGCAGTGCTGCCGACAAAGCTAGCTCCAAGCTCCTCGCTCCAAGCTCCTCGTCGTGACGAGTTCAAGTTTTCTAATGTGTCAAGTTATAATGTCAAATCAAATGTACCTATGTTTATGGTTCCTTAAATATTATGGGGGCATATTAAAGTTGATTAGAACGACACCAGTTAGAATTTTATGGTTCTCTCAATCTGGTACCACTATTTTATTTTGGATTCACTTAGTCTAAATGAATTTACTAAACTTAACTCAATGAATTCTGTACTTTCATTTAGACCGTAGGAACTCTCGTTAGCAACCGTAGGTTACCTCCTCCAAGGGATTCCCAATCATCCGATAAAGACTTCTTAATTTAGTTGTAGTTGTTGTTTTGTGATGTTTGTGATTAAATTTTAAGTTGTTTTATATTTTGAATGTTGTGGCGGTGAATTTTATCTTGGTTGATTTTAGTTTTAGTTTTGGTTTTACGGCTAGCAGTTTTGGTTTTCATGTAAGGTGACATCGTTGTTTAACATGCAAGCTCGAGATAAGAAGTACAGAAAGGTAAATACATTAATTTAAAAGCATACCTGTCGATTCTTCTCATTTCTCTGCCTGAAAGGTTAGTATTTGCAAGACATGTATATAATTTTGCAAGGAATTTAAATTGCAGGAGTAGATGAAGGTTTAGCTACCTAACCACAAGTTATGATTTTTTTGAATCACGGAAGATCATAGTAGATGATTTCAGAACAAAAATATGGCTAGTCCAATTTACCCTTCAGAATGTCCAATAAATTTCAAAATGCTCAAGGTAGGATCCTGTACCATTTTTGGAGATCTCTTGAAATGTTGTGAGTTCATCTTGTACGTATTATATTGTTCCATTTATCATCCTATGTTGAAGTGTGACTACCCCGTTGCTTAGTGAAACTTGAGAATTTAATTATCTCGAGGATAGGGTACCTGATTAATCAATTGATGTCTCATTTAAGAGTTATGTGAGTGTGTGACCCAAGGCAAGCTTAAGTCATTTAAGATTGTGGTGCCTGTAATTAAGGTCAGGCTTGTAGTGTTTAAATATGGTAATCACCAATCATATTATCTTCTAAATCCAATCAATTGAATTTAGACATTGAGCCTAGGTAACTACCAAACCTTTAATAATCATGATAGATAGAATGGTGAGTATTAAAATTTTGATTTAAGTGATATGCATTCTTGATAAATAGTCAAACGATCCTCAACTTTGGGCTTGAGAAATATAAATTATCATATTTTCTATCTTAAGCCCATCACTTAAGAATCGTCTGATCTTAATTGATTTCCAAGTCATGAAGATTAGAAGGATTATGGTTTTGTTGATATTGTGGAAGGGTAGTGAGTAAATTTCTACCTTTTAATCCCATTAGATTTCAATCATCCAAAATTGTTTATTAGGATCAAAATTACCCATTTATCCTTGGCTATATCTAAATTTTGATTAAGGCACTGAGGTTCAAAATGATTATTTTGGCCTTGGGGTACTTTACTTCATAACTCATCAAACATGACTCAAATGACTTTGAGGGTTTAGAGTGTCATATTCATGAGTCGGAAGAGAATATGTGGATTTTCAAAATTTAATTTAATTTAGAAAATTATTTAATTTTAGAAAATAGGATTTTCAAAAGTTAATTTATTTAATTATCAAAAATAAACTTTGTATTTATGGAAAAATTATTAGAGGTTTCTTAAAGTCAGAGAAATACTTAGGTAAGATTTCATGATTTTTTCAATTAAATTATTATTATTATTATTATTTAATTTTTAACCAATTTCAATGATTAAATTAAATATAAAATAATGTTTTAATTACAAAAAAATCACTTTTATATTTTTAATAGACTTCTCTGAATTTAGAAAACTCAAAAAATCAAATCTTATATTTTTGTGATTTTTAATTTATTTATTATAATTATTTTAATGGGAAAATACGAAAAATTAATTTTGTAAGCTTTTACAATTTATATTTTAACTTAGAAAAATTAGCAAAAAAGTCCTAATGAATTTTAAGTGATCAGAGGATATTTACACACATTTTGAACCATTTTTTTCATTTTTGAAAATTTTGATTATTTTTAAATTATTTTTAATTCAAAATATATTTTAAAAATGAAATATTTTCACAAAAATGGATTTTATTTTTATTAAATGTCCAAGATCACAAGGAACTCAGAAAACAAATTTTCATAATTTTTCTAAGCTTACTTAATTTAATATAATTATTTTTATAAAAAAAAATGAGGTTTCCTTAAAAATCCATTTTAGTGCTCAGGCTAAGTCAAATGATTTTGATATTTTTATAATGAATAAATATGATTTTTATGGACAGTAGGAAGTGATTTTGTTAATTTTTGATAATTGTATAATTTACATAAATTAATATAAGGTATATGCATTTAATTAAGAATAGAAATGCACAAGATGATTCAAAACATTATAATGTTTTTTTCTAGATTTTTTTGACCACAGGAAACCTGCTAAAATTATTCCCAGATTTTCCAAATGATATTTTTTATTTATATAATTAAAATAGCCAAAATAGTCACCTTAGCTTGAAAATTAGGTCTAGAAGCATAGAGATGTTTTCTGGCCTTGGAAAAATCAAAGAACATATCCTTTGTGATGAAAAATAAGCCTTAAAAATTCCAAGTCATGATGAATAAAGTTTGATCATAATGAATTAAAATACTTCAGAGGGTATTTAATTCATTAAAAATTAGGGAATATAAAAAAAATTATTTTTAATCCAAATTATTCTCCTCTGTTCACTGAGCAAGCGGTATTTTTCTTTTATTTTTATGATTTTTCTAAGGAAAGATATGTATTTTGGATTAAAAATAAATCAAAAAATCAATATTTTTCTACATATCCTACGCGGGGCCAACTCATCGTACGGCGACTCCAAACTCACACGCCGTGCACTCCCATTCATTATGTTTTCCACCTAGGAATGCCACGCAAACTGTGGTTCACTTACCAAAAGTCTGTCCGGCTTGATCTCCTCCGCTCCCCCGTCCATTGGATACACGCGCGATCAGACGGCTCTCCGTTATCATCCCCAAGTGACTTAACCCATGAGTTGTTCTCACTAAAACCTTAAGATCTCTACCTAGACTCAACCAAATCACATGGGGTTTATTTCTAAACCTTCATCTACTTGAGAACAGCATATCTATATGGCTTATACAATTTGAAATACAGTAAATACATATGGAGAATTAAAATAAGCTCGATTTAGGGTTAGAGTTCAAAACCTTTGTCTGAGAGGGGAGGCCTCAATCAGATGTTTGTCGTAGCTTTGATTGGTCCCAACAAACCAACAGATGAAGTTCCAAGCCTTGGAGAATTTTTTGGGTATGAATTCGATCAAGGTGGATTTCAGGTGTTGGTGTAAAGATAGGTTATAGGCTGTTTGAGAGGGGGCTTTATGGGGAATCAACTTCCCTTGCCCTACAGATGGTGTGTGTACAAGTAATTTGATTTTGGTGGACTGTGGAGCTATGGATAACTCTATCTTAGTTTTCGACAGAAATTTAAGCTCAAAATTTGGCTTCCATAGTCGGGACCAGTAGGGGAAAATGATGGAAATTAGCTTAGGAGTTCTTAGAGAGTGTCTGAGAGCTATTGGAAAGAGTTTCCCCAAGGATTTGGCTCACTTCTTTTCTTGGACATGAGAGGGTGTGTTTAACTGAAATGCTTTAGGGTGGCTGCCAGGGCCTCAATTCAGGTGCAAATTGGTGCTTAGGTGGAGGGCTGAGAAGCTCTAAAGATCAATTATGGTGAGTTGGCCTCTAAGGTTGAAATTGGGTTTGATATAGGGCTAGTGGTTCTCGACTTTTGAGTTTTTGATCCACTAGGCCGGCTGGACAAGGCAGAGGAGGTGCTCAAGTGGTCAGGTGAGCCAAGGGGAGGCTTAATTATAATTTACCACCAATGGCTAGTGATGATGGAGAAGATATTTTGCTTAAGGCCCAAAAGTGGGAATAAATCCCTTAATTTTGGGACCCATTGGTTCTTAGCTTGCTTGGATGTGTTTAAGATGGTTCATCCTGGTCCAAAGGAGGAGTTTAGTGGCTGTGGGGGTCCTTGGTTTGCAAATTTGACTTAGTTAAGTCAATTTAGGTGAAGCGGTCTATTTGGGTCATGTGGCTTGAAATGGCTTTTGGGTTGGGATATCGAAGCCATAGAGCTCAATTGATTGATCAATTTTATGTAGATGATTGTAAAATAGATTTTAGAGAATAATTGACGTAGTTTTGAGTTGATTTGGAAGTTTAATTTGGGTCCATTTGGAGGATTTTCGACATGTGGTCAATTTGGGCATGTTGGGTTAGACTTGGGTTTAAGTTGGGCTGAGGTTTGGCTAATCCCAAATTGATGGTTCAAAATAGTCTATAGGAATGTCATGAAGAGTTTTCAACCTAATTTGGATCTCATTTTTGGGGTTAGGGCATTCAATTTGGTGGAATTTGGAGACAGCCCATTTGGGGCAAATTTAAGGATTTTGGACTTAGGTTACAATTGAGTAGAATTGAGGCTTGGTCAAGGCCAAATTCAGGTTCAATTTGATGTCTAGGAATGTTATGAAGAGTTTAGGGTTCAAATTGAGGCAATTGGGTGTATCATATGGTTCAATTTGGTAGGCTTTGGTCATGAGTTCAAAATTGGGGGTTTTTATTTGGATCAAAATTGAGCTCAAAGCATGGGCCAATTAGGCTTAAATTTGGTTTGAATTTATGACATGAGATATTAATTTGATTTTAGAATTGAAATTGGGGAGAATTGGAGCCAAATTGATGGACATTTGGGGTGAATTTAGGGAAATTGGGCCTTCAAAGGCAATTTCGAGGTTTTGGTCAAAAATGGTAAAATTGGTCAAATTGGGTTGAATTGAAGGGTTAAAATTGATTTTGGAGACATTTGAGATGATTTTAAAAGTTTTGGGAAAGTTAGGGCCACCAAGGGTATTTTGGTAATTTTGGCCAAATGAGGGGTGTTTTGGTAATTTTGGTAAATTTGGGGTGTTTTTGGCAATTTGGATGAATTTAAGTGGTTTGAGTTGATTTTTGAACAAATTTGGGTATTTTGGGAGAATTTGGGAATTTTGGTGGATTTTAGGGTTTCAAGGGTATTTAGGTAATTTGGGTAGGTTTTGGTGTCAAAGGGCTAGATTGGGTATTTAGGTAAAGTTGAAGTGTTGATTACCATAGTTGAGCCATGGACCAATGGGATCCCTATTTTGGGTACTACATGTATTGGCCTTAATCCAAACCCCAGCCTAAGGCAGTGAGTCTAGGGAACCATTTACTTGAGTCTCCCAAAAGATTAAGGGATTAAAGTCAACAAAATTTCGGGTTTAGGGTTATAAGTGAGGGTGACTGCAAGTGAGTGCACTAGCTCTAGACCAACACCTGGGGTCAACCCTAGGGCAAACAGTCTTATGGGGATGTTGACCTCACTTTTGGTTGAGGTTTAGTTTTTCCTCATTAGTAGCCTAAGGTCTAGCCATAAGACTTTCCTATTGACTATTCTTAGAAAACTAGACAAGGAACCCTCGTCATTAGAAATTTCAAACTCTTCTCTACTCAACTTGAATTTCCACACATTGGTCCTAACCTCTAGCACTTAGTAGGTGGGGTCACTATGGGGGAGCTCAAGATGAGTCACCCTTAGGATTTGCTTGACCTTAGGGTTGACCCTGGGTGTTGGTCTAGGGCTAAGGAAATCACTTACAATCTCTTGCACTCATAATTACTCACTATCCTAAACTTAAACTTCTAGGTTTCGATCCCTTGATACTTTTGGGAAACTCATGTAGGTGGTCTCCTAAACCCATTAGCCCTGGGCTAGGATTTGGCTAAGATCACTACATAGAGGATCTAAAATGGGTTTCCATTGATCCATGGCTTATTGATGGTGGTTGGTACCTCAACTCTACCAAGACACCCAACCTAGCATTTTGCCCTTAAATTCTCCCAAATTACCTAGATACCCTTGGGACCCCCAAATTTGGCCAAAGTTACCAAATCTAGCCAAAATACCCAAATTGACTCAAAAATCATTTCAAACACCTTGAAAACACCCAAACTACCCAAAATCACCAAAATTAGCCAAATTACCAAAATACCCCTCCTTACCCCAAAATTCCAAAAATACCAAAAAATTTAAAAAATTTCCAAAACCTCCAAAATATTACTAATTTCATTTTTCTCAACTATAACATAACTCAATTTGGCCAATTTAACCATCTTTGACCAAAACCCCCAAATTGCCCTTTAAAGGCCCATATTTTCCACAAATTATCTCAAATGTCCATCCAAATGGTCTCAATTAAACCCAAGTTCAATTCCAAACTCAAATTCACCTTCAATATGACCAAAAAAAAACCAAATCAAAGCTCAATTTACCCATTCTTTGAGCCCAATTTTGATTTAGAGCAAAACCCCAAGTTTGGCCCCATGACTTGGTTCCACCAAATTCAACCCATGGCCTACTCCATTTGCCACAATTTGTGTTGAAAAACCTTCATAACATCCTCATATATCAAACTTGATCTTCAATTGGCCTCGGTGAGGCCTCAATTTCATTTGATTTCAACCAAGTCCAAAAAGCCCTAAATTTGCCCCAAATTGGTCATGTCTCAAAACCTCACAAAATTGATGGCCTTAGCCCCAAAATTTCCACTCCATTCCTTCATGAAAAAATATTCACAACATCTCCCTTGATCATTTGAACCATTCAATTTGGACTTAGTCCAAGGCTAGCCCAACCTAGACCCATGTCTATCCCAACATGCCCAAATTGACCAAATTTCAAAAATCCTTCAAATTGTCCCTCCAATTGAGCTCAAAATGACTTCAACCCTTCACCAAAAATCTTCCTAACAATCATTTACACAATATTGATCAATTAATTGGGTTAATTGACTTGGCTAGCTTAGTCCAACCCCAAGCTTTGATTAATTGAACCCACATTGAACCCATGCACTAAAGATGACATAACTACTCCAAAGACATCAAATTAATGACGCCACAACCATGAATTGGACCCTAGTGACCAGCCTAAACCTCTTAGAACAACCTAAACCAAGCCATGGACCAAAGGTCCCCTAAATCAAGGGATTTAATGAAGTATTTTCTTAAGCTTTAAAAATCAAATTAATGACATATTCCCCTGGGTTCGCTGAGCTCCTAGCCACCTCCCCCTGGCCGGTCGGCCAGCCTAGTGGTCAGAAAATGGCCAAACTGAGAGCCAGCCCATGGGACCTTCACCCAAATCAAACCTAGAGGCCACTTCATCCAAATCTCCAAATTGAAGCTTAGAGCCTCTCTGCCCTCCACTTAGGCAACACATTTCACCCACTCACCCCCCAATTGGCCATGACAACAAGCATAAGGCCATTTTTGTAAAATGTTCCCCTCAACGGCCATGGAAAGAGAGCTGAAATTCCTCTAAGAGACTGCCCCAAATTGATCCCAAAGCCTCTTTGAGACCTCCTCAGTGCAACCTAACCACCACATTACTCTAAATCCCCTTGTCGGAGCCTAATTTTTGAGCAGAAAGCCTTGCCGAAAACAAGAGAAAACTCTCCACACCTCTAAACTCCACCAAACTCAAATTAAACTCACTCACACCTTCACAACAGTGAAAGGAGTTAAAGCCCCATCAAATTCTCCTCTCACAAAGCCTCTACCATAGCTTTAGACCATCACCCAAATCCGGTCGTGATCGAAATCATATCTAGGCCTCACATCAAGACCAGAGACTCAATCTCTAGCCTCTTTGGATCGCAAAGAATGTGTCAAGACTCTTGGATCGAAGCTTCACTTCTCAGAGCAAAGGTATAAAACTTCTCTCCATCCCGAGCCTATATTAATCCTCCATTTTATTATGCTAATTACATGATTATCATATGGATGTGTTTATCTCACTTAGATAAGTCTATAGGATCAAACCTGCAGTGATTTGGTTGAGACTTGGCTGAGTCTAGGTCGAGATCTTAAGGTTTTATTGTGGACGGTCAAGTGGACGGTCATGGGATCACTCTATCGGGGACGATGACGGGGAGTCGTTTGATCAAGCGTGTATCGAATGGACAAAGGAGATTGAGCCGGGCAGCGCTTCAGAACATAAATCACGGGCCGAGTCAGCGCTGAGATGGATGGCAGCGTCAAATGGGAGAGCGCCGCGTAGAGTTCGGAGCTGCCTAGGATCTACATGGCGCCGCTCTGTTTAAATAGATAAATAGGAATTTTTCCTATTTATTTAAATACCCTTAACCTACCAAAACTTCAAAATTTTGTATCATTTCATAGAAAGATCATAAAAATAAAATAAAAATACTCTCTTGCTTAGTGAACAGAAGAGAATAATGTGGAAATAATTTTATGTCCATGTGATGCATATTTTATTTTTAATTAAATAAACACTGATTTGGATGTTTTGATTCTCCATGCATGTAGTGATATCACCTTGGCTTGAAAATTTAGAATGTTTTTGCCTCTATCTTAGAGAACATTCTCTAATTTTTCCGAAGTCAGAGGAGGTCCCTAGACAGAGAATCATATTTTTTAAGTTTATGTGAATTGCTTGTCTAAATTAATCATGAAATTTAGCATGTTGCTTATAAAAATCCAAGAAAATTTTGAAAGGTTTATGATGACCAGTGAGCCCTTGAGAAAATTTCTCATGAGCCAAGTCATTCAAAATACACCTAATCTTCACAAACCCTAAATCGCTAAAAAAATTAATTTTGAAAAATACAAATGACAAAATGACTTGGTTTTTTATCTCCACTATCTTTTAGGATCCAGGCAGAGAACTCATCATAAAAGTTTCAAAATATTTTCAGTTCATTTGATAACTTAAATTAATTCAATAATAAGAAATCACTTAATGTCAAATATTAAAAAAAATTGGCACTAAAATGATTTTTAATAATTCAAATATAAATTGAAAAATTATAAAACTTAGTTTTTTGAGATCTCTGTGATTAGAGGTATTTTCTAAAAATAAAATAATATTTAAAATAAAATTTTGACCCATTTTAAATATTTAAATATATAAAAATCCCTAAAAATCACAAAAATAATGAAACTCATGAGAATTTTCTAAATTGCTTCCTAACCACTTAGGAATAATTAGAATATTTTTCCTGATTTTCTAAATAAAGATACTGAATTTTAAAGCTTAAAAATAATTTTTAAAGGCTAAAAATAATTCCAATAAATCAAATAAAATTTAGAAAAATATAAAATCTTCTCCTCTGAGTTCTCTGATTTTAGAAGGATTTTTCAAAAATATAAAACTTAGTTTTATCTATTTAAATCTTTTTATAGTTAATAAATACCCCAGAATTTAAAATAATTCTTAAAATTCAAATAGAATTCAAAAAATTATGAAGTTTGGTCCAAATGCTTCTCAAGTCTAGGTCTATCTCCAATAAAAATTTCAAGGGATTAGCATTTACCTTGGTCAAGTTAGAAATTTTCTTTGAAAAATCCTATTTTTGCATGCAAATATATATATGTAAATTGAATTAAATTTTGAAAATCACATTTTTTCCTTTGATGTATTAATTGACCCATGAATGAGGTACGATAAAAATTTCAAGGTCATTTGAATTGAATTTGACAAATAATGAAGTGTTAGAGCCTTAGGGTCAAATATGTAATTTTGGGAATTTAGGCTTAATTAATATTTAGGTTTAATTTAAAGAGGGAAATGGGTTACCTCTGATTTTAATTTGGATGTTTGAAACATAAGGCGTTAATTGGTAGAAACCAGCCTCACTTTTTTATTTGAAAAGATAAGTTAAAAAATTTCAAAATTATTAAAATTTGGAAGTTAATAAATTTCTAAATTATTAAAATTTGGAAGTTTATTAAAATAAAATGAACCCATGACTTAGGGGTATGACTTTTGAAGTCAATAATTGATCAATTTAATACCCCTATTTTGATTTTTAAATAAAATTCAAGTCATGCATATAACCACCTAAACCTTAACATTTTTCAAAACTAACTAAGACGCTCATCTAGGTCTTAAGGGCTTGGTATTGACTTAGGCTAAATCAAGTTTTATTTAAATGAGGATTAGAAAAATAAACCCAATTAAAATTAAAACATCTTTCAAACATTACATGCCCAATCAGGACTAAAATTTGGTCAAGTGTTCCAATAACACTAACTTGCCTCCTTGAGAGTCTTCACGCACATAATTTTCAAAAATTAAATTACAGATGATAATTACCGTACTCTTAGGGATGATTAAGACATCATTGTTCTTTGGGAATTAGGGTGTTTTATAGGATGAATTATTAAGCAACAGAATAAGTTTAAAAGAACTCGGGATTTTCCACCAGGACGGACCTGCTTCTTTCTCTAGATCAGTTGGATACCTTGGAGATCTACTAAACTTAATATATTTTTCTTGGCAACATCATCCTTAATTAAACTCTTAAGGACCCACCAAGATATGACCTAAGGTTAGATAGGT